>NW_027507785.1:329961741-330234942 GCF_037356315.1 Lithobates pipiens | reverse complement strand
TGGCAGAATTTATGATTTCTTGGCCATTTTTCAGAGAATATGAATGACACAAACTTTTCTTTCCCTCATGGTTAGTGATTGGCTGAAGCCATTTATTATCAGTCCATCTGTATTTACTCTTTTTATATCATAATCACAATAGAAACTACCCAAATGACCGATGAAAAGTTTACATACCCCAGTTCTCAATACTGTGTATTGCCCCCTTTACCATCAATGACAGTTTGAAGTCTTTTGTGGTATTGGTGGATGAGGCTCTTTATCTTCTCAGATGGTAAAGCTGCCCATTCCTCTTGGCAAAAAGTTCCTGGAAATTTCGGCCTGTCTCGCATGAACGGCACATCTGAGATCTCCCCGGAGGGGCTCAATGATATTGAGGTCAGGAGACTGAGATGGCCACTCCAGAACCTTCACTCTATTCTGCTGTAGCCAATGACGGGTGGACTTGGCCTTGTGTTTTGGATCGTTAGGTTGGAATGTCCAAGTACGTCCCATGTGCAGCTTCCTGGCTGATGAATGCAAAATATTCCTCCAGTATTTTTTGATAACATTCTGCATTCCTCTTGCCATCAATTTTGATCAAATTTCCTGTGGCTTTTGTAGCTCACACATCCTCAAAACATCAGCGATCCACCTCCGTGTTTCACAGTAGGGATGGTGGACCTTTCATCATAGGCCTTGTTGACTTCTCTCCAAATGTAGCGTTTATAGTTGTGGTCAAAAAGCTCAATTTTGGTCTCATCACTCCAAATGACTTTGTGCCAGGAGGTTTGAGGCTTGTCTCTGTGCTGTTTGGCGTATTGTAAGGGGGATACTTTGTGGGATTTGTGTAGTAATGACTTTCTTCTGGTGACTCGACCATGCAGCCCATCTTTCTTCAAGTGCCTCCTTATTACATCTTGAAACAGCCACACCACATGTTTTCAGAGAGTCCTGTATTTCACCTGAAGTTATTTGTGGGATTTTCTTTGCATCCCGAACAATTATCCTGCCAGTTGTGGCTGAAATTTTAGTTGGTCTACCTGACCGTGGTTTGGTTTCAACAGAACCCCTCATTTTCCCACTTCTTGTTTAGAGTTTGAACACTTTTGATTGGCATTCTCAATTCCTTGGATATCTTTTTATATCCCTTTCCTGTTTTATACAGTTCAACTACCTTTTCCTGCAGATCCTTTGAGAATTTTTTTGCTTTCCCCATGACTCAGAATCCAGAGAGGTCAGTGCAGCACTGGATGAAAGATGCAAGGGTCTGTCAGGAGTTTAGAAACTCACTGACTTTTTATACACACACACTAATTACAAGCAAACAGATCACAGGTGAGGATGATTAACTTAATAGACATACAAACCCTTTTGTGTATCAACTTGTGTGCATGTTATCAGGCCAACATCACCAGGGTATGTAAACTTATGGTCAGGGTCATTTGGGTAGTTTCTGTTGTGATTACGATTTAAAAAAAATAAAAATAAAAAAAATAAAAAAATAAAAAAGGAGTAAACACAGTTGATTGATAATAAATGGCCTCAGACAAACACTGACCATGAGTGAAAGAAAAGTTTTTGTTTTATCATTCACATTCTCAAAAAAATGGCCAAGAAATCATAATTTCTGCCCGGGTATGTAAACTTATGAGCACAAGTGTGTGTGTGTGTGTGTGTGTGTGTGTGTGTGTGTGTGTGTGTGTGTGTGTGTGTGTGTGTGTGTGTGTGTATGTGTATGTGTATGTGTATGTATATATATATATTCTCACAAAAGTCAGTACACCCCTCACATTTTTGTAAATCTTTTCATGTGACAACACTGAAGAAACCTCCGACACCTTCAGCACTCAGTGTATGTAATGGGAAGGGGTGATGGGTTGTGCTACAGTGTCTATTGAAGCTGGCTGCTAGGGGATCTATTGAGGGGAGATAGAGAGAGATATAGATATAGATATATATCTCTTCTCTATATATCTATATCTATCAATTTTTTTTTTTTTTTTTTAGGGATTTATTGTTGCTGGGGAGGACTATTGTTGCTGCTGGGGGACCTATTGCATCTGGAAAGAATCTATTCTTGCGGGGGGGGGGGCAATGTTGCAGTGGATCTATTGGTGCTGGGGTTGGTCATATGTGGCTTGGGGAGGAGGAGGGGTCAGTTGTTGGTGGGAGGGATTTGCAGTTGAGAGAGCAGTCTATTGATGCTGTCTGTGCAGAGATCTGTTGTTGCTGCCAGGGGTCTAATGTTACTGGAGGTTTTTTTTTTTTTGCGGGTGATCCATTATTGCTGGGGTGGGGGGTGTCTATTTTACTGCTTTTTTTGTTATCATTAACAAGTTTCATACAAATGACTTGGGGTCCTTTCACCACGGGGCGGATCAGTTCTGATCCGCCCCGTGGATATCCGTTTGCTCAGCGGGGATCACTCCGTCGAGCAGGGAGATGACAGGTCTGTCTCTGCACACTGCGCAGGAACAGACCTGTCACAGCGCCGCTCTCCCCTATGGGAGATCGGATGACGACGGACCGCAGTGCCCGTCGTCACCCGATCCGATCCGCAGACGGATGAAAAATAGCTTTTTCCTCCGTTACACTTTTTCGGATCGGAGCGGGTCGGATGTCAGTGGACATGTCACCGCTGATATCCGACGCTCCATAGACCTCTATGGAGCACCCGTTCAGGTCCGCCTGAAAAACTGACAGGCGGGCCTGAACGGGACGTCAGTGTGAAAGGGGCCTTAGGCTATTTTCACACGGGGGGCGCTTTTCAGGCATTTTTGTGTTAAAAATTTCACCTGAAAAGCGCCTCTCAAGCCACTCCAGTGTGAAAGCCCGAGAGCTTTCACACTGGGGCGGTGAACTTGCAGGAAAGGATCTTTGGGGCCTTTTGGGAGCGGTGGATTCACCACTCCTAACACACCCCTGCCATTGAAATCAATGGCCGGCGCTGCCGAAGCGCCTGCAAAGCACTTCAGCAGCGGTGCCTTGAACCCTTTGTTTGGCCGCTAGCGGGGGTTAAAAAGCTCCCCGCTAGTGGCTGAAAAAACTACGGTGAAGCGCCACTAAAACTAGTGGCGCTTTACCACAGACGTCCCCACGTTCCAGTGTAAAAGGGTCTTAAGCCCCCATACACACTGTCAGATTTTCTGCTGATTTTTTGTCGTCATATTTGCCAAAACCATAGAATATGAGGTCAAACCTTAGGAGTTTCAATGTGTCTGCAATCAGGCCGGCCCTTCTACTACATGTTTTGGTAAATCTGAGGACAAAAATCAGCAGAAAATCTGTTAGTGTGTATGGGGCTTTAGTATCACAAATTTTACTTGGTTCTGTATTCCCTAAAAGGAGGCGGTACTGGGAGGTGGAACCAACGGTGCTGGGAGGTAGGTAGGGGCAGAGACCAGGGGGTGCAGGAATTCCCCCTTTCGGGTGCAGGAACTCCCGCCTTCCCTCCGTCCCCACATCTCCGCCTTCCCCCCGCCCCCACATGAGATGAGATGGGGGGGACCGAGGATAGGCGGGAGATGCGGGGACCGAGGATAGGCGGGAGATGCGGGGAGCGAGGATAGGCGGGAGATGCGGGGAGCGAGGATAGGCGGGAGATGCGGGGAGCGAGGATAGGCGGGAGATGCGGGGAGCGAGGATAGGCGGGAGATGCGGGGAGCGAGGATAGGCGGGAGATGCGGGGAGCGAGGATAGGCGGGAGATGCGGGGAGCGAGGATAGGCGGGAGATGCGGGGAGCGAGGATAGGCGGGAGATGCGGGGAGCGAGGATAGGCGGGAGATGCGGGGAGCGAGGATAGGCGGGAGATGCGGGGAGCGAGGATAGGGCGGGAGATGCGGGGGAGCGAGGATAGGCGGGAGATGCGGGAGCGAGGATAGGCGGGAGATGCGGGGAGCGAGGATAGGCGGGAGATGCGGGGAGCGAGGATAGGCGGGAGATGCGGGAAGCGAGGATAGGCGGGAGATGCGGGAAGCGAGGATAGGCGGGAGATGTGGGGAGCGAGGATAGGCGGGAGATGTGGGGAGCGAGGATAGGCGGGAGATGTGGGCTGCTGGAGAGGGCAGTATATTAACCTCTCTTTTGCGGGGCATCTTTAATTTAATCCTTACATTTCCCCCCCCCCCACCCCAACAACGTGGACTGGCATAGAAACCTCTCCATGTGACATTCTCCAATAAGAAAAACGTAAGATTTAACGAGCAGATTCTGACCTTTGTGCATCCGGCTGGGAGATGGTATTGACTAAGGCTTCCACGGCGGCGTCAAACAGTTCAGGATCCCGCAGAGCGTTGAACGCGGCCATCGTCAGTTCCTCGCACTCCGTCAGCGGGATGCCCAGCTGTGCCCAACTGGAAAAACACTTCAGCACTTTCTGTTTGACAAATCCCGGCGAGTCGCTCTGCTGCAGCAGTTGGCGCAGCAGCGGGAAGATGCAGGCGGACTCCTGCGCCAGGCAGCTGCGCACTTGTCCCTTGCGGAAAGGCGGGAGGCGGCTGGTCTGAAACTCCTCCGGCAAAACAGTCAGCAGCTCCAGGAGCGCCAGGCAGCGGGCTCCGCCGTTGGTCTGCCCGTCCTCCGTCTGGAACACCCGCACCATGTCCGGAACCGCGTGGGGCCACGTGTCCGGCATCATATTGAGGGCCAGGGAGGCCAGGGCCACGCAGAGTCTCGTCAGCACGATCTTGGAGCCGCTGGCGAAGGCGGAGATCTGCGTGAAGAGTTGGGACTTGAGCGTCTCGTACTGGTCCGACGGGATGTCCCCCCAGTAGCGGGAGATCTTGATGTGCAGGGCGCTGGCCCCAAAGTACTGGATTTCTGGCACCTTGCCACCGCTCAGCAGCTGCCAGCTGAACTGCCACGCCTGGGGCGACACCTGTGCCTGCATTAACCATTTCTGTGCCAGGTTCTTGTTCTCGATGTTGGGGTCGTAGTACAACTGGTGAAGAGCCTTGAAAAGGAAAAAAAAGAGAGAAAAACTATGACCGTTGGAAACACAAGGGGTTTGCTGTAATGACATTCAAACAAGTGAAAATTGGTCATTGTGGCTGGAATATCGCGTATTTATTTGATGGATCTGAAGCTTTGGATAGAGCGGGGGGGGGGGGGTACAATCTATGACAAGCAGTGTTTATTTTTAAAACGTCAAATTTCTATTTAGTTTTAGTCCTAGCTTAAAAATGCCATATTAGTTTTAGTCGTAGTTTAGTCACCTGAATTGCTTTAGTTTTTAGTCGACTAAATCAAATGGGTTCAGTTACATTGTAACGCATTATTTAATCACTTAAGGACCGCGAAGATTTGCCCCCTTCCTGACCAGGCCACCTTTTGCGACACGGCACTGCGACGCTTTAAAGTGGTTGTAAACCCTTACAAACCACTTTGACCTACAGGTAAGCCTAGATTAAGGCTTACCTGTAGGTCCAAGAATATCTCCTAAACCTACACGGTTTAGGAGATATTTGGCAAAACACAGGCACCGCTGTCTATGGCGCATGCACGGCGATATGCCGTGAGTGGCGGCTCCCATGCGCATGCGCGGGAGTGACGTCAACGCGGCTTCGTCGAAAGACAGCGGCGGAGCAGCGAGACCCACCGAGAAGATGGAGGCTCCGGACTACAGGGATCAGCGGCGACTTCGCTGGCTCCTGTGTCAGGTAAGTGACACATAATGGACTACTATGCGATGCGATGCGATGCATAGTAGTCCATTATGCTTTACCTTTGCAGGGAATCAAAGAGGAAGTAAACTCATCAGGGTTTACTTCCTCTTTAAGGCCCCACACACACACTATTAGAATTTCTGCAGATTTCGGTCTTCAGATTTACCAAAACCATATAATAATAATAATATGAGGCCAAACCTATATGCCCCATACACGCGGTCGGAAATTCAGACGGGGAAAAAGTCCGATCGGGTTACGTTGGTCGGAAAATCCGATCGTGCGTGAGCTCTATCGGACTTTTTCCGTCGGAAAAAGTTTGAGAGCTGGATTTAAAAAAATTTCCGACAACAAAATCCGATCGGACTTTTTCCGATCGTGTGTAGAGAATTCCGACGCACAAAGTGCCACGCATGCTCAGAGAAAAAAAAAAAAATTGGAGACGAAAGCTATTGGCTACTGGCCTCTACGTGGTCCCGTCGTACGTTTTGCACGTCACCTCATTCCGAACAATCGGATTTTCCGACAACTTTGTGCGACCGTGTGTATGCAACACAAGTTTCGGCCAAAATCCCTCGGAAAAAAAAAAAAACAATATTTTTTACTTTCTTCTATAAACTATCCAATAAAAAAAAAAAAAAAAAAATTTGAATTTCTTCATCGGTTTAGGCCAATATATATTCTGCTACGTTTTTGGTGGAAAAAATAACTAAATCCCGATAAGTGCATATTGATTAGTTTGCGCAAAAAGTATAGTGTCTACAAACTATGGGATATATAGTGGAATTTTTATTTAATTTACTAGTAATGGCGGCAATCAGCGACTTATAGCGGGACTGCAACATTGTGGCGGACAATCTGACAACCAGGGATGCTAATACAGTGATCAATGCTAAAAAGATACACTGCCACTGTACTAATGACACTGGCTAGGAAGGGGTTAACACCAGGGGGGGGGGGGGGGGGCGATTAAAGTGTTAAAACGAGAGCCTAGCCAATGTTTTTGTGTACTGTGGGGGAGGGGCTTTCACTAGGGGAAGACGTGGATCGGCAGCCCTGCTTTGCAGGAACAGAGGATCAATGCCTTCCCTACTAACAGAATCTGCCATGTTTACATGAGAGCCAGAACGGCGATCCATCTAATGATTGGCGGGTGCCGACAGACATCAAGTCAGCAGTAACCGCAGATCAGCTCCCACTGTGTATAATCACAGCAGGAGTGGGTCGCTGGCGGCATGCACGCCCCAGACCCGGAAGTGCAGGATGACGTACTATGTAAACAAATAAAGGATTGACAATTTTGAAAAAAAAAAAAAAAAAAATTAAAATATATATTTTACTTTTGGCTATAAAAAAAAAAAAAAAAAATTAATATTCTATATATATATATATAGCCTAAATTGATGAAGACAATTTAATATTAATATAAATTATAAATTTAGGCCAATATGTATTCTGCTACATATTTTTGGTGAATATGTAGCATAAATTAAGTGTATATTGATTTTTTTTTGTGCAAAAATTATTGCGTCTACAAACTATGGGATTTTTTTTAATTATTATTTTTTTTTATTTTGATTTTTATTTTTATTTTATTTTTACTAGTAATCAGCAACTTATAGCAGGACTGCGATATTGCGGCAGACAAATTGGACACCCGACACTCTTTGGGGACCACTGACACCAATAACAGTGATCTGTGCTAAAAAAAAAAAAAAAAAATATGCACTGTCACTGTATAAATGACACTGGCAGGGAAGGGGTTAACACTCATCAGGGAGGCGATCAAAGGGTTAAATGTGTTCCTAGGGAGCGCTTTCCAACTTTGGGGGAGGTGCTTTGACTGGGAGAGGTAGAGATCCACGTTCCTTCTTTGCGGAAACATAGGCAGACCGCCGTTCTGATTGTCTCCAGAACAAAACCGGTGGGCGCCGGCGGACACGCTCATTGCCTCCCGCTGTGTCCAATCAAAGCGGGAGCGGGTCGCCAGTGGGGGGCGCACGCGTGCCCCCCCCCAGACCCGGAAGTGTCAGATTACGTAGATGCGTGGATCTGGCACAGAGCATTTGCCCTGCCGCAGTATATGCGGGCAGCACAGTGGTGTAGTGGTTAGCACTCTCACCTAGCAGTAAGAAGAGTCGCTGGTTCGAATGCCAACCACGACACTACCTGCCTGGAGTTTGCATGTTCTCCCTGTGCCTGTGTGGGTTTCCTCCGGGTACTCTGGTTTCCTCCCACAATCCAAAGACATGCAGGTAGGTTAATTGGCTTCTGTCCAATATTGGCCCTAGTATAAGAATGGGGACCTTGGATTGTGGGCTCCTTGAGGGTGTAGGGACCAATGTAAGTGTGCAATGTACAGGGATAGGGACAATTGTAGACACTCACTCAGGTTGAACTAGATGGACTGGTGTCTTTATTCAACCTTACTAACTATGAAACTATGAAACTATGAAACTATATGTGCGCGGGGGGCGGTCCGCAAGAGGTTAAAGTAGCACAGTGCTGAATAGCCAAAAAAAAATGTCCTGGCCATGAAGGGGGGGGGGGGGGGGGGGGCAGTAAAACCTTCCAGAGCTGAAGGGGTTACTGGTGGAAAAATTGGACACTGGCCCTTTTTGGAGACCAGCAACACCAATAACAGTGATCGGTGCTCAAAAACATGCACTAGCACTGTATAGACGACACGGGCAGGGAAGGGATTAACCCTCATCAAGGGGCGATCAAAGGGTTAAATGTGTTCCTAGGACGTGCTTTTTGAAGGGGGGGGGGGTTGGGGGAAGGGTACAGATCCGTGTTCCTTCTTTGCAGCAGGATCAGCACATCCCCCTCTCACAGGAGCGGCGATCTGCCCGTCTCCCTAAAGGATCAGCGGGCGCCGGTGGACATGGCGACTGCCTCCTGCCGTGTCCAATCAAAGTGGGTGGATGGCCAGCGCAGCGCACGCCCCCCCCAGACCCGGAAGTGTCAGCTCCCCTACTAGATACATGGATCCGGCACAGAGCGGCCGTCCTGCCGCAGTATATGTGGGGGGCGGGCGGTCTGTAAGCAGTTAAAGTAGCGCAGTGCTGAATAGCAAAAAAAAAATTGCCCTGGTCGTGAAGGGGGAGGGAGGGGGGGGGCGGTAAAACCTTTGGGGGCTGAAGGTGTTAACTGCTTACACAGGTATGTGTGTCTTATGCTGACGCACGTGTGCGACGCATGCCGGCGAGGCTTTTGAATTGGACGATGCCGCGCGTCGTCTTCCATTTATTCTCTGTAAACACAACGACGGGTCCCGTTCTCCCGCACGTCAACAGCTTTTATTCTTCTCTCCAAGCCAATGGGAACGCACCGCCATAAACAATGCATCTGGAAAGAGGTCGATTTTTCCCTGAAAGCACATCTCTGCATCCGGTCTGCCCCCCCCTCCCCCCCACCACCAACATAGACGTACAGAGGCCGGTCTATGGCCAGCCTCACGTTGCCTCTGTTTTCAGTCGATTCCCTAATGAGCACATTCAGCATGATGATTACTGACAGGAAGTCTGCCGGGCGCAAGAAAAACCTCCTCACCCCCCCCCCCCCCAACCCCCCGCCCCCCCCCCCTCCAGCATCTCCAATCAGCCAGTTCTAATAAGATCCCGGAGCTTAGGAACGCGTACCCGCTAATATTCCGAGCGCGGAGGCGTAGGTGTTCCATGCGTTCCCACCCACCGAGTGTGAAAACCGAACGGCACGTTCTATAAATAAAGCGCGGTGACACACTGCATGCCATTAGTGTGCCGGCAATAATAGTTCTGCATTGGTTTTCCCACATCTTGGGCCTCTAATGTCCCTCCCCCCCCCCCTCCCCTCACCCCCACGGGTCACGGAAGCTCTAGGAAGGAGGCATCACTTAGGTGAACACAGCTGCTGCAAATCCCTCGGAGGTGCCGAGCAACGTCATGTCATGTTGCATCAGAACGGACCGCCGGCTCCTCGAAGGAAAAAAAAAAGAAAAGCGGAGTCCCCCCCGGGCCGCACAATTCGAGAGAAACCGCCAATTTCAGGGTGTAAGGTCGTCCTGATAGGGTCCCCACAGGGCCAGGGACGCAAATACTGCCGAAAATTATAGTTCTAACATACCTGGGGACACCTCCGCGCCCAGAGACCGTATCCAAGGCGGGGAATTCGCACTACGTTCAATTAAAATACGCAACGTAAGAGCAGCTAAAAAATTAATAAATAAAAAAAAAAAAAAAAAAAAAAAAACACACCTTGTACACGGCAACCTGACCACACCTTTGTGGACACGTGACCATCGCACCCGCCACATGGCCGAAAGGTGGACAACCCTCCAACTGGAGTTCAGGTCTCTCCAGCGAAGGGTGATGGTAATACAGCCGATGAAAATAAGGTTATCGGTGTTCGCTGATAAGAAGGGAAAGAAAGAAAGAAAAAGAAAGAAAAAGAAAGAAAGAAAAAGAAAGAAAAAGAAAGAAAGAAAGAAAAAGAAAGAAAAAGAAAGAAAAGAAAGAAAAAGAAAGAAAAAGAAAGAAAAAGAAAGGAAAAGAAAGGAAAAGAAAGGAGAAGGGAAAGAAAGGAGAAGGGAAAGAAAGGAGAAGGGAAAGAAAGGAGAAGGGAAAGAAAAAAGAAAGAAAAGAAGAAGAAGGAGAAGGGAAAGAAGAAAGAAAAAGAAGAAGAAGGAGAAGGGAAGAAGAAGAAGGAGAAGGGAAAGAAGAAAGAAAAGAAGAAGGAAGAAGAAGGAGAAGGGAAAGAAGAAAGAAAAGAAGAAGAAGAAGGAGAAGGGAAAGAAGAAAGAAAAGAAGAAGAAGAAGGAGAAGGGAAAGAAGAAAGAAAAGAAGAAGAAGAAGGAGAAGGGAAAGAAGAAAGAAAAGAAGAAGAAGAAGGAGAAGGGAAAGAAGAAAGAAAAGAAGAAGAAGAAGGAGAAGGGAAGAAGAAAGAAAAGAAGAAGAAGGAGAAGGGAAAGAAGAAAGAAAAGAAGAAGAAGGAGAAGGGAAAGAAGAAAGAAAAGAAGAAGAAGGAGAAGGGAAAGAAGAAAGAAAAGAAGAAGAAGGAGAAGGGAAAGAAGAAAAAAGAAGAAGGAGAAGGGAAAGAAGAAAGAAAAGAAGAAAAAGAAGAAGGAGAAGGGAAAGAAAGAAAAGAAGGAAAGAAAAGAAGAAGGAGAAGGGAAAGAAAGAAAAAGAAGGAAAAGAAGAAGGAGAAGGGAAAGAAAGAAAAGAAGGAAAGAAAAGAAGAAGGAGAAGGAAAAGAAAGAAAGAAGGAAAAGAAGAAGGAGAAGGAAAGAAAGAAAAGAAGGAAAGAAAAGAAGAAGAAGGAGAAGGGAAAGAAAGAAAAGAAGGAAAGAAAAGAAGAAGGAGAAGGGAAAGAAAGAAAAGAAGGAAGAAAAGAAGGAAAGAAAAGAAGGAAAGAAAAGAAGGAAAGAAAAGAAGGAAAGAAAAGAAGAAGGAGAAGGGAAAGAAAGAAAAGAAGGAAGAAAAGAAGGAAAGAAAAGAAGGAAAGAAAAAAGGAAGGAAAGAAAAAAAGGGAAGGAAAGAAAAAAAGGGAAGGAAAGAAAAAAGGGAGGAAAGAAAAAAGGGAAGGAAAGAAAAAAAGGGAAGGAAAGAAAAAGAAAAAAAAAAAAACATAACAAACCGATAATGGCAGTTGAAAACGCGTGTGATTTTGCCGCAATTTAACAACGATTTTATCGTGTTTACGCAACATTTTTCACAGGTCATGGGACTAATTAAAAAATAAATAAATAAATAAAAAAATAAAAAACCAACATCAAAAACGCAACACAGGTGCATTTTTGCCATGGGATTTTCAATGGGGATGAGCATTTTTGGTGCTTTTTTTTTTTTAACTGACCAAAAATGCAGGAAGCAGGATTTTTAACGGCGCAATGGACCAGTGTTAAAAATCCTGCTTCCTGCATTTTTGGTCAGTTAAAAAAAAAAAAAAAAAATACAGAAAATGTAACTACGTAAAATCATGGCGGGTGGGATCTCCTCTCATTCTGGGGTGACGTCATGACGTTGCTCCAGTGTCACCGCAAGGGGCGTGCAGCGTAGCCCCCCCACCCCTATCTCCGTAATCAGAGGACGCGGCTCTGTCCAATCACAGCTGATCACATGTAAAATATAGAAGTGCCGTTTATTGGATCTCCTCGTCTCACACTGACAGGGTGTGAGGAGAGGAGAGCCAATCAACGGCATTTCCTCACAGGGGAGATCTGTACAGGTAATCAGGGCACCGATCACCAATGCTTCCTTTTTTTTTATGTGAATAAGACACATAGTGGCATTCAACAGGCCCCTGGACGACGTCAGGTGTGACAAAACGCATAGGGAGGAGCGACGTGCTGACGTCACTGCGTTCACGTAGGTCCTGGAGTGATGGGCTGCTATCGAGAGCCGTCCAGCTCCTTTATGCTGCACTCTCTTATTCTTTTTAAACTGTAAGAGCAATACTTCATTTAAATAAAGTAACCTAAGATTTTACACTATGGAAGCTTCTATGTCATTTTGGGGATCATTGGGCAACACGTGCCCCTGAAAGATTCCATTCTGTGAAGATGCCGGGATCACCGCTCCATCTCTGAAAAGGCCCGGGCTGGGTATTAAGCCACAAGCGAGTGTGATCTCCTGTAATAGGAGGTCATTTGGAGTCTCCTATACCAGTGAGCTGTGATTGGTCCACAGCTATCACACGGTACCCGGGCCAATCACAGCACCCTGTACCATGTGATTTAGCTGTTGCCAATCACAGATCACTAGTATTCACAGCTGTCATAAAACAAACGGGAAATGGGCAGTGTGTGCAGAGGTGGAGGAGGTCTTTAGCGACTTTTGGGTGTATCGTGGTGTTAATTTCACGTTTGAAAATCACCTTAAAATAACAGTGGACTATTTTAAACGTGATCTAATCAATTTTATTTATGTACGGAGTCACTTTATAAATATACATTTTTTTTTTTTTTTTTAAAACTGCCCATTTCGGTTTGTTTTATGACCGCTGTGAATACTAGTGATCTGTGATTGGCAACAGCTAAATCACATGGTACAGGGTGCTGTGATTGGCCCGGGTAACCGTGTGATAGCTGTGGACCAATCACAGCTCACTGGTATAGGAAGTAGAGCGGTTATGAATGAAATTCATTCATAACAGCTTTGTTTACGTTGTGATCATGTGACCGCATAGCAATCACATGATCACAATACAAACCTAAATCAGAGCAGTCACAATGACGTACATGACTGTCTCCATGTGCTGCCCAGTCTCAGTATAATTACTGTGGCAGGTCAGCAAGTGGTTAAAAGGGGAAAAAATTAATGTTTTTAGTTAAACTAAAAAAATAAAGGAGGAGGTTATACTTTAATGATTTGCTCCCCTGCAGATGGTATAGATTTGCCCCCTTACAACGAAATGAAGGGTCTATAATTTCTATCATAGGTGTATTTTATATGATAGAGAAAGAATATTAACCAAAAATCCAGAAAAAAAAAAACATGATACAAATGTTGTTATAAATGGAGTTGTAGTTCAGTGAGTAAAATAAGTATTTGATCCCCTACACACCAACAATAATTCTGCCCCCCACAGACTGGCACCAGTAGGTGCTCATGTGGTACACAGATCAGTCCTGTCAATGTAAGAAGGTTCTCCTAACGACAACTCGTTATGTGTATAGAAGACTCCTGTCCACAGAATCTCTTCCCTCCAATCCTCACCATCATGGGGAAGACCAATGAGCTGTCAGAGGACGTCGGGGAGAAGATTGGAGACCTGCACAAGGCTGGAATGGGCTACAAGACCATCAGCAAGAAGCTTGGTGAGAGGAGACAAGCGTTGGAGAGATTGTTTTGCAAATGGAAGAAAAACAAAATAACCATCAATCGCCCTCGGTCTGGAGCTCCATGCAAGGTTTCACCTCATGGGGTGAGGATGGTCATGAGAAAAGTGAGGGATCCGCCCAGAACTACACAGGGAGGAGCTTGTGAAGGATCTCAAGGCAGTTGGGACCACAGTCACCAAACAAACCATCGGTAACACAATACACCGCCATGGATTGAAATCCTGCAGAACCCGCAAGGTTCCCCCTCCTCAGGAAGACACGTGTACAGGTCCCCCTCCTCAGGAGGACACGTGTACAGGTCCCCCTCCTCAGGAGGACACATGTACAGGTCCCCCTCCTCAGGAGGACTCATGTACAGGTCCCCCTCCTCAGGAGGACACGTGTACAGGTCCCCCTCCTCAGGAGGACACGTGTACAGGTCCCCCTCCTCAGGAAGACACGTGTACAGGTCCCCCTCCTCAGGAAGACACGTGTACAGGTCCCCCTCCTCAGGAAGACACGTGTACAGGTCCCCCTCCTCAGGAAGACACGTGTACAGGTCCCCCTCCTCAGGAAGACACATGTACAGGTCCCCCTCCTCAGGAAGACACGTGTACAGGTCCCCCTCCTCAGGAGGACACGTGTACAGGTCCCCCTCCTCAGGAGGACACGTGTACAGGTCCCCCTCCTCAGGAGGACACGTGTACAGGTCCCCCTCCTCAGGAGGACACGTGTACAGGTCCCCCTCCTCAGGAAGACACGTGTACAGGTCCCCCTCCTCAGGAGGACACGTGTACAGGTCCCCCTCCTCAGGAGGACACGTGTACAGGTCCCCCTCCTCAGGAAGACACGTGTACAGGTCCCCCTCCTCAGGAGGACACGTGTACAGGTCCCCCTCCTCAGGAGGACACGTGTACAGGTCCCCCTCCTCAGGAGGACACGTGTACGGGTCCCCCTCCTCAGGAGGACACATGTACGGGTCCCCCTCCTCAGGAAGACACATGTACGGGTCCCCCTCCTCAGGAAGACACATGTACGGGTCCCCCTCCTCAGGAAGACACATGTACAGGTCCCCCTCCTCAGGAGGACACATGTACAGGTCCCCCTCCTCAGGACACATGTACAGGTCCCCCCTCCTCAGGAAGACACATGTACAGGTCCCCCCTCCTCAGGAGGACACATGTACAGGTCCTCCTCCTCAGGAGGACACATGTACAGGTCCCCCCTCCTCAGGAGGACACATGTACAGGTCCCCCCTCCTCAGGAAGACACATGTACAGGTCCCCCCTCCTCAGGACACATGTACAGGTCCCCCCTCCTCAGGAGGACACATGTACAGGTCCCCCTCCTCAGGAAGACACATGTACAGGTCCCCCCTCCTCAGGAGGACACATGTACAGGTCCCCCTCCTCAGGAGGACACATGTACAGGTCCCCCCTCCTCAGGAGGACACATGTACAGGTCCCCCCTCCTCAGGAGGACACATGTACAGGTCCCCCCTCCTCAGGAGGACACATGTACAGGTCCCCCCTCCTCAGGAGGACACATGTACAGGTCCCCTCTCCTCAGGAGGACACATGTACAGGTCCCCCCTCCTCAGGAGGACACATGTACAGGTCCCCCCTCCTCAGGAGGACACATGTACAGGTCCCCCTCCTCAGGAGGACACATGTACAGGTCCCCCTCCTCAGGAGGACACATGTACAGGTCCCCCTCCTCAGGAGGACACATGTACAGTCATGCCAATGAACATCTAGAAGGATTCAGAGAAGGATTGGGGAGGAAGGTCTGTGGTCAGATGAGACCAAAAATGAGCTCTTTGACATTAACTTGACTCGCTGTGTTTGGAGAAAGAAAAATGGCGATTATGACCCCAAGAAGACCATCCGTACAGTCACACGGAGGTGGAAGCAGGATTCTTTGCGGCTGTTTCTCTTCTAAAGGTACAGAGCGACTTTACCGCATTGAGAGGCCAATGGACGGGGCCGTGTATGGTAAAATCTTGGGTGAGAATCTTCTTCCCTCATCCAGAACACTAAAGAAGAGTCATGGATGGGTCTTCCAGCATGACCATAACCCAAAACACATCACCAAGGAAACAAAGGAGTGGCTCAAGAAGAAGCACATTAAGGTCATGGGAGTGACCTCTCCAGTCTCCAGACCTTAATCCTATGGAACATTTATGGAGGGAACTGAATCTTCTAGTTGCCAAGAAATCTTAAGGATTTATAGAAGATCTGTAAACAAGAGAGGACCAAAATCCCTCCTGAGATGTGTGGAAACCTGGAGACCACCTACAAGAAATGTCTGACCTCTGTGATCACCAACAAGGGATTCTCCACCAACTACTAAGTCATGTTTTGCTTGGGGATCAAATACTTATTTTACTCACTGAACTGCAACTCCATTTATAACATTTGTATCGTGTGATTTTTTTTCTGGATTTTTGGTTGATCTTCTGTCTCCATCATATAAAATACACCTATGATAAAAATTATAGACCCCTCATTTCTATGCAAGTAAGAAAACCTACACAAATCTGCAGGGGATCAAATCATTATTTTCCCTACTGTATGTACAGTATCTCACAAAAAAAAGTAAGTACACCCTCACATTTTTTGTAAATCTTTTCATGTGACAACACTGAAGAAATGACACTTGTCTACAATGTAAAGTAGTGAGTGTACAGCTTGTATAACAGTGTAAATTTCCTGTCCCCTCAAATTAACTCAACACACAGCCATTAATGTCTAAACCGCTGGCAACAAAAGTCAGTACACCCCTAAGTGAAAATCTCCAAATTGGGCCCAAAGTGTTAATATTTTGTGTGGCCGCCATTATTTTCCAGCACTGCCTTAACCCTCTTGGTCATGGAGGTCAGCAGAGCTTCACAGGTTGTCACCGGAGTCCTCTTCCCCTCCTCCAGGACGACATCACAGAGCTGGTGGATGTTGGAGACCTTGCGCTCCTCCACCTTCCGTCTGAGGATCCCCCACAGATCCTCAATAGGGTTTATATCTGGAGACATGCTTGGCCAGTTCATCACCTTTACCCTCAGCTTCTTTAGCAAGGCAGTGGTGGTGTTGGAGGTGTGTTTGGGGTGGTTATCATGTTGGAATACTGCCCTGCGGTCCAGTCTCTGAACGGAGGGGATCATGCTCTGCTTCAGTATATCACAGTACATGTTGGCATTCATGGTTCCCTCAATGATCTGTAGCCCCCCAGTGCCGGCAGCACTCATGCAGCCCCAGACCATGACACCCCCACCACCATGCCTGACTGTAGACAAGACACACTTGTCTTTGTCCTCCTCACCTGGTTGCCCCCACACACGCTTGTCACCATCTGACACCAAATACGTTTATCTTGGTCTCATCAGAGCACAGGACATGGTTCCAGTAATCCATCTCCTTAGTCTGCTTGTCTTCAGCAAACTGTTTGTGGTCTTTCTTGTGCATCATCTTTAGAAGAGGCTTCCTTCTGGGATGACAGCCATGCAGACCAATTTGATGCAGTGTGCGGCGTATGGTCTGAGCACTGACAGGCTGACCCCCCACCCCTACAACCTCTGCAGCAATGCTGGCAGCACTCATACCTCTATTTCCCAAAGACAACCTCTGGATATGACGCTGATCACGTGACCTCAACTCTTCTTGGACCATGCCGAGGCCTGTTCTGAGGGGAACCTGTCCAGTTATACCGCTGTATGGTCTTGGCCACCGTGCTGCAGCTCAGTTTCTGGGTCTTGGCAATCTTCTTATAGCCTAGGACAGTGATGGCGAACCTCGGCACCCCAGATGTTTTGGAACTACATTTCCCATGATGGGCCTGCACTCTGCAGTGTAGGTGAGCATCATGGGAAATGTAGTTCCAAAACATCTGGGGTGCCAAGGTTCGCCACCACTGGCCTAGGCCATCTTTATGTAGAGCAACAATTATTTTTATTTTTTTCAGATCCTCAGAGAGTTCTTTGTCATGAGGTGCCATGTTGTACTTCCAGTGACCAGTATGAGAGAGTGAGAGCGATAACAGCAGATTTAACACACCTGCTCCCCATTCACACCCGAGACCTTGTAGCACTAACGAGTCACATGACACCGGGGGAGGGAAAATGGCTAATTGGGCCCAATTTGGACATTTTCACTTAGGGGTGTACTCACTTTAGTTGCCGGCGGTTTAGACATTAATGGCTGTATGTTGAGTTATTTTGAGGGGACAGGAAATTTACACTGTTATACAAGCTGTACACTCACTACTTTACATTGTAGACAAGTGTCATTTCTTCAGTGTTGTCACATGAAAAGAGAGAAGAAAAGATTCACACAGATGTGACTGAGGGGTGTACTTACTTTTGTGAGATACTGAGTGTATATAATATATATATAATGTTTGGGGGTTCTGAGTAATTTACATGTGGGGGGGGGGAGGGGTGGGAGAATCGGCCGGTCTGGAAGTGGTTAATATATCGGCATCTATAAGCGGCTCCCAATATATTGGGGGGTTTTGCGCGGTTTTGCGTGGCGCGGACCTTTCATTTCCGGCGATATTATAAATAATTCCCTACAGAGAGGATAACGAGGGAATATTTAATTACCTGCAAACACTACGAGGATACAGGAGTATAACCTCCCCCTCCCCCACTGCACCCAAACACTGAGCTCTATTAAAGACGATCGATTAGATGGCGCCCGGCACCTGAAACCGCGATAAATATCAGAAGCGGGTTTAGCGGCGGCGGTGGATCCCCGCGGACTCATTTGTTCCCATATTAAGATGTAAAACGAGCGCAAGTCAGGATTATAACAAAGCAAAATGCGCACAGCCCTTGAAATATGACAAGCGAGCAACCCATCCCCCCCCCCGACAGTGGCAGGACCAGGCACAGCTGTGCACAGCATTGCTCCGCAGGCTGCAGAGCGCGGATGGTGCACAGAGGCGGTGATGCCGCTGACATGCCGTGCTTGTCCCCCCCCCCGGGGATAACAGGAGTCACATCACTGATACAGGATAGTACAGGGTGGGGGATGCTGCGGAGGGACCACAGAGCCGGGGGGGGGGGGGGGGGTGCACACAGCAGAGGACGGGCACTTACTTTCTCCACATTGTCCATGGTGAAGTCCAGGCTCTGCGATTCGTTCCTTCGCTCCATGGCTGCCGGGGGAGGGGGAGGGGGGGTGAAGAGGTGAGGGGGGGGGGGGGGGCTGGTCTGTGGAGGAAGGGGGTGAAGGTGATTCAGCACATGGTGGATCTTCCCTTCATCTCAGACGGCTGCAGCGTGCGGGGGACCGGCTCCTCTCATCCTGTGCAGCTGTGATGTGGAGCTCTGGAGGGAGGGGGAGGGGGGGGGGAGCTGTCACCTCCCAGCTGATCGCAGCGACGGGCAGAACATGTGACAGCGAAGGAGATCGATCCTCCGATCCACACCTGAAACCAGCCAACACACCAACGTCAGGGTCACACCTTCCAATAACAGACCCCCCCCCCCCCAACACTGATACCCACCCCCTCCCCCCAACACTGACACCTTCCAATAACAGACCCCCCCCCCAACACTGACAACCTCCCCCAACACTGACACCCTCCCCAATAACAGGCTCCGCCCCTCCCCCAACACGTTCCAATAACAGACCCCCCCCCCCCCCAACACTGACGCCCCCTCCAACTCTGACACCCTGCCCTCCCCCCAACACTGAAACCCCCTCCCCCCAACTCTGACACCTTCCAATAATAGACCCCCCAAACACTGACACCCCCCCAATAACAGGGCCCCCCCAACACCTTCCAATAACAGACCCCCTAACACTGACACCCCCCCCAACTCCGACACCTTCCAATAACAGACCCCCCCAATCGAACCCCCCACCACTGACACCTTCCAATAACAGACCCCCCCAACACTGACACCCTCCCCCCCAACTCTGACACCCCAAAAATAACAGCCCCCCCAACTTCGACACCTTCCAATAACAGACCCCCCCCCCCACACTGACACCTTCCAATAACAGGCCTCCCCAACACTGACACCTTCCAATAAGAGACCCCCCCAACACTGACACCCCCAAATAACAGGCCCCCCCCCCCACTCCGAAACCTTCCAATAACAGACCTCCCAACACTGACACCCTCAACTCTGACACCCCCCAAATAACAGACCCCACCCCAACACCTTCCAATAACAGACCCCCCAACACTGACACCCCCAAAATAAGAGTCCCCCCAACTCCGACACCTTCCAATAGGAGCCCCCCCAACACTGACACCCCCCTCAACTCCGACACCTTCCAATAAGAGCCCCCCCCCCCCCAACAATGACACCCCCGCCCCAACTCTGACACCTTCCAATAACAGTCCCCCCCCAACTGACACCTTAGAATAACAGCCCCCCTCAACACTGACACCCCCCCAATAACAGAGCCCCCCATACTGACACCCCCAACTCTGACACCTTGAAATAACAGGCCCCCCTCCCCAACACTGACACCCCGCAACTCTGATACCTTCCAATAACAGCCCCCCCAACACCGACACCTTCCAATAACAGCCCCCCAACAATAACTATGTTCATCCACAGAGAGCAACATCACATTTTAGGCAATGGGCCATATAGTTCCCTCTATGGGGTGAGTGTGTGATGTGTGGGGGAGGGGGTGATATAAGGGGTCCTTTTGAGGTGAGAGGGTGAGATAAGGGGTCCAAAAATGAAGAGAGGGGGGTGAAATGAGGGGTCCCTCTAGAGGGGGAGGGGGTGATATGAGGGGTCCTTCTGGGGGGGGCGATATAAGGGCCATGTCCCCTTCTGTTCCCCCTTCAGGGGCCCCTCTATGGGCTCGGGGGGTGTTGAGGCCTCTCTATGAGCTCAGGGGGAGGGGGTGTAGGGGCCCTGCTATGGGCTCAGGGGAGGGGGTGTAGGGGCCCTGCTATGGGCTCAGGGGGAGGGGGGTGTAGGGGCCCCTCTGCGGGCTCAGGGGGAGGGTGGTGTAGGGGCCCCTCTGCGGGCTCAGGGGGAGGGTGGTGTAGGGGCCCCTCTGCGGGCTCAGGGGGAGGGTGGTGTAGGGGCCCCTCTGCGGGCTCAGGGGGAGGGTGGTGTAGGGGCCCCTCTGCGGGCTCAGGGGGAGGGTGGTGTAGGGGCCCCGCTATGGGCTCAGGGGGTGTGTGGGGGCCCCTCTGCGGGCTCGGGGGGGTGTGGGGGCCCCTCTGCGGGCTCGGGGGGGGGGTGTAGGGGCCCCTCTGCGGGCTCAGGGGGAGGGTGGTGTAGGGGCCCCTCTGCGGGCTCAGGGGGAGGGTGGTGTAGGGGCCCCTCTGCGGGCTCAGGGGGAGGGTGGTGTAGGGGCCCCTCTGCGGGCTCAGGGGGAGGGTGGTGTAGGGGCCCCTCTGCGGGCTCAGGGGGAGGGTGGTGTAGGGGCCCCGCTATGGCTCAGGGGGAGGGTGGTGTAGGGGCCCCGCTATGGGCTCGGGGGGGGTGTGGGGGCCCCTCTGCGGGCTCGGGGGGGGTGTGGGGGCCCCTCTGCGGGCTCGGGGGGGTGTGGGGGCCCCTCTGCGGGCTCAGGGGGGTGTGGGGGCCCCTCTGTGGCCTGGGGCGGGGGGGCCCTCTATGGGCTCAGTGGGGGTGTGGGGGCCCCTCTATGGCCTCAGTGGGGGTGTGGGGGCCCCTCTATGGCCTCAGTGGGGGTGTGGGGCCCCTCCATGGGCTCGGGGGGGTGTGGGGGCCCCTCTATGGGGGGAGGGAATGATCTGGGGCCCCTCTATGGGGGGAGGGGATGTCTGGGGCCCATCTATGGACTCTGGGGGGTGTTGGGGCCCCTCTATGGGCGGAGGGGATGTCTGGGGCCCCTCTATGAATGACTGCCCCCTGCTTACCCCGGTGTCACCTCAGCCTGGCCCCTCCCCCCGGTCTCCGCCTGGCCCCGCCCCCTCCCCGGTCTCCTCCATACCGGCCCCGGTTGAGGTGATTCTTCCTCTCGCTCTCTCCTCCCGGGGTCCTTCAAACCTGCGGGCTGTCCTCACCTCTGCCTGTCCCGCACGATTCACACCCTCTCCTGGGCGCACCGCTCTCCCGCCCACTCCGCACCCGCCTCCTTCATTACCAGCCGCAAACCTCCTCCTTTTCCGTCACGGACTTTCCCTCCCGATCCGTACAGGCACGTCTAAGGACAGCTTCTTCAGGCCTCTTCTCGCAAAGCGTCCTGGGAGATGTAGTTTATATCCGGTTCTCCCTCTCCTCAGAGCTGGGTGACACCTCTGATCTCTGATCACAATAAAGTGTAATGAGTGGTCACAGAGGTCACATGACAGGACTGGGGGGTCCTCTATTATCCTGTACTATTCTCCCTTTACACTTTCATAAAAAGGGATAACGTGATGTGCGCAATAGGTGTGGCTACACAGCGCTGAATACTGGGCGTGGTTATGAGTCCACTCGCGGTGTTATTATTATTATACAGGATTTATATTGCGCCAACAGTTTTCAGAGTGGTCCGTTTACACGGGCGGCTAAGTGTTTACCGCCCCCCGACCACTCACCTCAACACAGAAATACAGCGCTCACGTACGCATGGATCGCTTCACGGAGCACGGTCTGGGTTTTGAATCATGTGTCCGGGTTGCAGACTGCCTGAAACCTGGAAATATCCCCCCCACCCCCCAACGTTCCAGCTTCCCCTCCTCTCCTCTCCCACCAGAACTCCCACCAGAAGGGGAATCTACATAGTCTGCACCCAAGCGCCCCTGACCCCCTGTCTGATTTACGCCCCCCATTTGTCCCTGCCGACACCCCAATCCCTGTTTATCCCCTCCCCCAGAAATCCGGCTTCCCTCCTCTCCTCTCCTGCCAACTGCACTGAAGGGGAATCTTCACAGTCTGTACCCGGCGCCCCCTCCCCCGCCTCTCTGATTTCTGGCCCCCTTTGAGCCTCACCCCGCTGCCCCAATCTCTGTGCCCCCCCCCTCACCTCCGGCTTCCCTCCTCTCCCATTGGCTGCACTGCAGGAGAATCTACATGGTCTGCATCCGGCACCCCTGACCCCCCCCCCCCGCCTCTCTGATTCCTGCCCCCCCCCCCTTTGAGCCACCACTGCCACTCCAATCCCTGTGTGTGCCCCCCTCCCTCCCAGCACTTCCGGCTTCCCTCTTCTCCTCTCCTGCAGGGGAATCCACAAGGTCTGTACCTGGCGCCCCTGACCCCCTCCCCGGCCTCTCTGATTCCTGCCCCCCGTGTGACACCACCATCACTCCAATCCCTGTATGTGCCCCCCTCCCTCCCAGCACTTCTGGCTTCCCTCCTCTCCTCTCATGCAGGGGAATCTAACGGGTCTGTACCCAGAACTCCTGACCCCCTCCCCCGCCTCACTGATTTCTGCCCCCCTGTGTGCCACCGCAGCCACTCCAATCCCTGTGTGTGCCCCCTCCCTCCCAGCACTGCCGGCTTCCCTCCTCTCCTCTCATGCAGGGGAATCTACATGGTTTTCACCCAGAACTCCTGACCCCCTCCTTGGCATCTGTGATTTCTGGCCCCCTTTGTGCCCCCCAATCCCTGTGTGTGCCCCTCCCCCCTGCACTTACAGCTTCCCTCCTCTCCTCTCCCGCCAGCTGCGCTGCAGGGGAACCTACATGGTCTGCGCCCAGCGCGCCTGACCCCCTCCTCCATCTCTCTGATTTCTGCCCCCCTGTGTGCCACTGCCGCCCTGACAATCCCCCATTTGTCCCCTCCCCCCAGCACTACCGGCTTCCCTCCTCTCTTGCCGGCTGCACTGAAGGGGAATCTACAGGGTCTGCACCCCTGACCCCCTCCCCCACCCCTCTGATTTCTGTTCCCCCTTGTGACACTGCCACCCTGCCAATCCGCCCTTTGGGCCCTCCTCCTGGAACTTCCGGCTTCCCTCCTCTCCTGCCGGATGCACTGAAGGGGAATCTACAGGGTCTGCACCCATGATCCCCTCCCCCACCACTCTGATTTCTGCTCCCCCCCGTGTGTCACCGCCGCCACTCCAATCCCAGAGTGTGCCCCCCAACCACCCCCCCCCCCCCAAGCGCTTCCGGCTTCCCTCTTTTCCTCTCCAGCTGGCTGCACTGCAGGAGAATCTACATGGTCTGCACCCAGCGCCCCTAATGGGTGAGCGGCCCCGCCTGCACGCTGTCTGTGTTCAGGGCCACGCATCTTCACCCACACACCTTATAACATAAGGCCGTGTTCACACATCGGCTGCACCCCCATAGCATATCATAGGCTGCCTGCACACAGCACAGACACATGGTGGATGAAAGGTGCAGGTGCCTTCCATCCCCGGGTGAGTGAGCTCACCATCCACCCCCTGTCTGTAACTGAGGTGCCCTCATTCCCTTCTCTCTCCTGCCCCTGAGCGAGTGATTTAATGGGAGAGAGAGGGGATAAAAAGGAAGGAAGCGCCAGCTAAGTGTAGCATCCCGGTGAAAAGTTTTGACAATGAAATAAAAACATTCACAAGAGATAAAAGATAAGAAATCTCATCTGGTGCAGAGTCTGGAGATGTGGGTTCCTCCTCCTTCATCCGACCTGCAGGACCGCTTATTATTACAAATTCATTTTAATACGAAACGATACAAAACAAAACTAATTTATTGACGGTGCGCATGTCTAGTAGGGAGGGGAAATCCTTAAAGAGGAAGTAAACCCTGATGAGTTTACTTCCTCTTTTTTTCCCTGCAAAGGTAAAGCATAATGGACTACTATGCATCACATCGCATCGCATCGCATAGTAGCTCATTATGTGTCACTTACCTGACACAGGAGCCAGCGAAGTCCCCGCTGATCCCTGTAGTCCGCCGCATCCATGTTGCTGGTGGCGTCTCGCAGCTCCGACGAATCACAGCGGCGAAGCCGCGATGACATCACTCCCGCGCATGCGCACGGGAGTCGCGTCTCGCAGCTCCGCCGCTGCCACTCGGCGAAGCCGCGATGACGTCACTCCCGCGCATGCGCACGGGAGTCGACAAATTAGGCAAATCCATTCATGGATTTGCCGCATTTAGTGCGCCTGCGCGCCGCTGTCTACGGCGCATGCGCCGTAGACAGCGGTGCCCATTTTCGGGCAAATATCTCCTAAACCATATAGGTTTAGGAGATATTGTTTGGACCTACAGGTAAGCCTTAATCTAGGCTTACCTGTAGGTCCAAGTTGTTTGGAAGGGTTTACTTCCTCTTTAACAGGGATACAGACATCGATAACAACCTGACAGGGGGTCTAATCCCTCTCCACTCTATCCAATGCCAAGTTTTGTTTTTAGTTATACTTTAATAGATTAACCTTCAGCTCCATCTAGTGGCCACAGGTGGTATTTTTTTTTCAGTAAATCTCAAAAAGCAATACCACTTTCCTCGCCTTTGCCCCCCCCCCCCATTAACTTAATATTCAGCCCTTCTATCCCCGATCGCTTATCCTTAGGTCGCATATTACCTTGGACACAGGCCTCCTTGTCCCAATTAACCACTTCACATCCAGGCCAATTCTGACATTTCTCTCCTACATGTAAAATTCATAATTTTTTTGCTAGAAAATTACATAGAGCCCCCAAACATTATATATATATATATATATATATATATATATATATATATATATATATATTTAGCAAAGACCCTAGAGAATACAATGGCGGTCGTTGCAACTTTTTATCTCGCACGGTATTTGCGCAGCAATTTTTCTAATGCGTTTTTTTTCAGAAAAAAAAAAACTGTTTCATGCTTTAAAAAAAAAACAAAAAAAGAAAAAACAGTAAAGTTAGCCCAATTTTTTTGCATAATGTGAAAGAGGAGGATACGCCGAGTAAATAGATACCCAACATGTCACTCTTCAAAATTGCACGCGCTCGTGGGATGGCGCCAAACTTTGGTATTTAAAAATCCCCATAAGCGACGCTTTCAATTTTTTTACTGGTTACATCTTTTGGGTTACAGAGGAGGTCTAGGGCTAGAATTATCGCTCTCGCTCGAACGTTCGCGGCGATACCTGACATGTGTGGTTTGAACACCGTTTTCATATGTGGGCGGGACTTACGTATGAGTTCGCTTCTGTGTACGAGCACATGGGGAATTTTTTTTTTTATTATTGTTAATTTTACTTTTATTTTTTAGTTTGACAGTTTAAAAAAAAATAAAAATAAATTGATTACTTTTATTCCTATTACAATATTACAAGGAATGTAAACATCCCTTGTAATAGGAATATGGCATGATCGGACATATTTACAGTGAGATATGGAGGTCAATAAGACCCCATATCTCACCTCTAGGCTGGGAAGAATAAAATCCCCCAAAAAAACAAAAAAGAAAACGATCCTGGCTTCCCAGCCAAGGCGGCGCCGTTATTTGAATGCAGAGGCCGGGCGTGACGTCATAACATCGCGCCCGGCCTCCGCACGATCATAGAGACTCCGGGGACCATTTGGTCCGCTGGAAATCTCTATGGTCACCATCCGGGGGGCCGGCGGATCCTGTGCCCAACTCACCGATGGAAGCGGTGAGTTGGTAGAAACTAGGGTTGCCACCTTTTGTTCAAGTAAAACCCGAACACTTTAGCGGAGCACGCCAATTATTATTTTTATAGTATAAACTATACATATATTTTGCTATTAAATGACATTTCTAATCATATGACGTTAATAACAAGAGTCTCCCTTTACATCAGAGTCCACAGAGTTCCCCTTTACATCAGAGTCCACAGAGTTCCCCTTTTTACATCTGAACTCGCTGAGTCCCCTTTCACTGTAAGGGGGGACTCTGCAGACTCTGATGTAAGGGAGAACTCTGGGGACTCTAACATAAGGGATGCTCTGGGAACCCTGATGTAAGGGGGAACACTGAGAACTCTGATGTACGGAGAGGACTCTAATGTAAGAAGGGGAACACTGTGGCTTCTGGTTTAAAGGGAAAATCTGATGTAAGGGGTGCTCTGAGAACCCTGATTTGCCTTAGTGTACTCACTCAGAGGCAGGAGAGAGAAGGGGGGAGACTTCAGTCACAGACAGGGATGGATGGTGAGCTCACTCACCCCTTGGCAGTCAGCACCTCTCATCCAGATGTATCTGAGGCTGCTGAATTCAAATTTTTCCGGCCCCAACTTTCCTTTTCTGAAGCACAGCACCGGGGATTGGAGTGTGGGCAGACCCAGAGGGGTAGGGGTGGGGGGAAGAGGTGCTGATCGAGCCCTCTCTCCTCTCCCATCTGTGTGTGTGTTTCGGGGGGGTTTAGTGTTGGCTTTGGGCAGTGTGAAAGAGTGTAACAGACACTTTCAGCTTAGACAACTGCAGCCAGCAACCCTGCTGGGAAGCCATAGTCCAGTCTAAATAATGTGTCCGGGTTTCAGGCAGTCTGAAACCCGGACGCATGATTCCAAACCCGAACTGTCCAGGTGAATCCTGGACAGGTGGCAACCCTAGTAGAAACACTGGAGGCCGGCGGGGGGGGGGGGGGAGTCCATAAGAACGATCAAGCAGTGGAACAGCCGCTATGATCGTTCTTATGGTGCAGGGAATCGCCGGTTAAAAATGCCGATATCTGAACGATGTCTGTAGCCCCAGGCATCATTCAGATATACCCCCGGAAATTCGAGGCCGTCAAATGACGTACCTTGGGCGCCAAGCTGTTAAGTAACCTAGTACACCCAGTTACGCATAGGCCACCTACTTTCGACGCCCTCAATGAGAAGCATGCTTGGTGCTGAAGATTTCGATGGACCTTTTACTGGGCACCCTTCTGCGTTCCCAAGAGCTGGTGCCGGCGAGCGCCTAAGTTCGAAAGGCCGCAGCCAGCACAGGCGCAACACCAGGGAACCACCCAGCGTGCAGCATTACACCTCTGCCTCCAAGCCGAACGCTTCAGATGGAGCTGAAATAAACACCTCCCCCTCGGTCATCAGACTGGACTCATCAGCTCTGCAGCCCATTGAACACCTATGAAGTGAGTGTCCCTAGGAACGTTGTTCCATTCGTTTACACTGACTTTTCATACAACGCTCTGGGTTCTTTCAGATGATTGATTGCATTCATTAGGCATTCGATAGCTGTGCACATTGGTCTTTGGTTTTCACCTTTCCAAAGTTATAATTGAGAGATCTGAGGAGCTTTTCATTATCAAACATCTGTCCGTTTTATGATTGGTGTTTTTTATGTGTTTTAGATCCTGCAGGGATCAGATGTCTGTGTTCATTGTTTACATTTAATAAATGACATTTTAAAGTCTTTTTCACATCAATCTACTAGTCCCTTTGATGCGCTGTTTTTGATCGTTTTTTCTGCAACACCAGGGAAGCCTGGAATTCGATTTTCCAGGTTTCCTCGTAAAGGGCCAGTGCATCGGCGTGTGTGCGCTCCGAGCTAAAAGAGTGCAGCCGCGCAGGGCTAACACTATGGAAGCCCCAGACTTCTGTAAGAGCCCTGCATTGGCGTGCCCCAGGCTTCCATTAGGACTGCTCATGCGGCGCCCATTGTCAATGCCACCACCCTGCCCAGGCGGTGCATGCGGAATGCAGGGGTCCATCGGAGGGAGAGCTCTCCTCCGTCCGCCTCATTGCTCTCCATGAGCAGTCTGTTCTTTTTAGGTGGCTGGGCCTATATTAAGGGAGGGGCCTGGAGCTGCAGCTCCAGAAGCCCCCTACGTTAATCCAGCCCCAGCGAGAAGTTTGACGTTCCTACGCATATGTTCTACTTCTATCTGCAAATTAGGCATTTCTTCCAATCCCTGACCCTGGACAGACCTTCCCCCCCTTTGAATATCTCCGCGCTCTAGGCCCACACCAACTACACCTGGTGTGGTCTACATATCGCATCCTCCATGAGTCTTACCCCCTTTTCTGAAGTCGCCCACCTATACACGGGTAGATGGGCACAACTGCTAGGTAGACCTATAAACTCCCAGATGTGGGATAGGATCTGGTCCTCCACTTTCAAGTCCTCTCCATGTGTAAGATGGAGGGAGACTTCTATTAAAATTCTCATGCTCTGGTACAAGACCCCTAAGGCCACCCACAAATTCTATCCCTCGGCGATGTGTTGGCGATGTGTTGGCGATGTGGGCTCCATAACTTTTGGCCATGCCCTTTGATAAAAAAAAACCTTTTTGGCATGAGGTGATGTTATTACTCCAGAAATTGGTGGACATGACCCTTCTGCTGGACCCAATACACTACCTATCGGGTCTTCCCTTTAGCGGCAGAGGCGGACTGACAACTCACGGGGCCCCCGGGCAGTAAGAGATTATGGGGCCCCGGGCAATAGGAGATTATGGGGCCCCCGGGCAATAGGAGATTATGGGGCCTCCGGCCAATAGGAGATTATGGGGCCTCTGGGCAATAGGACATTATGGGGACCCCAGGCAATAGGAGATTATGGGGACCCCAGGCAATAGGAGATTATGGGGACCCCGGGCAATAGGAGATTATGGGGACCCCAGGCAATAGGAGATTATGGGGCCTCCGGGCAATAGGAGATTATGGGGCCCCCAGGCAATAGGAGATTATGGGGACCCCGGGCAATAGGAGATTATGGGGCCCCCGGGCAATAGGAGATTATGGGGCCTCCGGCCAATAGGAGATTATGGGGCCTCTGGGCAATAGGACATTATGGGGACCCCAGGCAATAGGAGATTATGGGGACCCCGGGCAATAGGAGATTATGGGGACCCCAGGCAATAGGAGATTATGGGGACCCTGGGCAATAGGAGATTATGGGGCCTCCGGGCAATAGGAGATTATGGGGCCCCCGGGCAATAGGAGATTATGGGGCCTCCGGGCAATAGGAGATTATGGGGACCCCAGGCAATAGGAGATTATGGGGACCCCAGGCAATAGGAGATTATGGGGCCCCCGGGCAATAGGAGATTATGGGGCCTCCGGGCAATAGGAGATTATGGGGCCTCCGGGCAATAGGAGATTATGGGGACCCCAGGCAATAGGAGATTATGGGGCCTCTGGGCAATAGGAGATTATGGGGCCCCCGGGCAATAGGAGATTATGGGGCCTCCGGGCAATAGGAGATTATGGGGACCCCAGGCAATAGGAGATTATGGGGACCCCAGGCAATAGGAGATTATGGGGCCTCCGGCCAATAGGAGATTATGGGGACCCCAGGCAATAGGAGATTATGGGGCCTCCGGCCAATAGGAGATTATGGGGACCCCAGGCAATAGGAGATTATGGGGACCCCAAGCAATAGATTATGGGGCCACACAGTATATACACACATACAGTATACACAAACATACAGTATACACACACAGACACACAATATACAAACACAGAATACACATACACACACTGAAAAGGTACCGGAGAGGCGGGACAGCTATAATCTTGGGATTTTTTTAAAAACACAGATTTTTACATACTGTCCCTGGTTTTATTGAGGCTGGCAACCCTGATGGGGCCCCTTAGTGGCATGGGGCCCTCGGGCAGTGCCTGAGTGCCCACATGGTCAGTCCGCCCCTGTTTACCGGTATTGCTAAACATGTTACACAATTGATTTCCTACCCTGTTAGTAGACATGTGCAAAAGGAAAAAATTTGTTTAGTTTAGTTTCGTTTTAATTCGTTAATTAATTAATTTCGTTTAGTTATATTCGTTAAATTCATTAAATTCGTTTTCGGATTTCGTTTCCTTTCCTACCGAATTCGAAAAATCGGTCGCATTCGAAAATATTTCAACCAAATTCGAAAATATTTCTACCGCATTCTAAATGATTTCAACATGATTCGAAATTATTTCAACCGCATTCGAAATTATTTTGCAACCCGAATTTAGGGCCATGTATCTCGGGGTCACTTGGTGCTAGAAACCCCAGATTTGGAGACCTTGTAGTGCTAGTTCTATTGTGTTTGCATACCTAATTTGGGGTTTCTAGCTATAAGTGGCCCGAGATATGTGGCCCCAAATTTGGGTCGCAAAATGTAATTCTCTACTGCAGAAAAGTGCTTGACATTTTGTGACCCGACTTTGGGGCCACGTATCTTGGGGTCACTTAGTGCTAGAGATACGTGGCCCCAAAGTCGGGTCGCAAAATGTCATGCAGAAAAGTACTTGGCATAGTGCCCATATCTGGGGTCACTTGGTGGCAGGGGACGTGGCAAGTGGACAATCCAGAACTTGGTCACATGGCACTCGTGGCCGGTCACATGGCACGCGTGTCAGGTCACGTGGCACTCGTGGCCGGTCACGTGGCACTCGTGGCAGGTGTCATGGCAAGTGGACAATACACAACTTGTGGCAGGTGACGTGGCAAGTGGACAAATACAATACACAACTTGTGGCAAGTGGACAATGACATACAGCATTTGCACTTGCCTTGCGATCGACTTCTTCAATCAGGCATGCTGACAACTTCATTGATACCATAAATATAAATTAAATAAGATGTGTGTGTTTTTTTTTAGTTGATGTGACAGATATATATATAAGTAAGTATAAGTAACTAACCGTCTTCCAAAATTTCTAATTCAAATGGAAAAGATTAGAACAGAATAGAAAAAATATATAATTTAATAGAATAAAATAGCACCAAGTGACCCCGAGATATGTGGCCCCAAAGTCAAGTCGCAAAATGTCATTCTCTGCTGCAGAAAAATGCTTGACATTTTGCGACCCGACTTTGGGGCCCCATAACTTGGGGTCACTTGGAGCTAGAAACCTCAAATTTGGAGATGTTGTAGTGCTAGTTCTACTGTGTTTCTAGCTACAAGTGGCCCCCGAGATACGTGGCCCAAAATTCGGGTCATTTTTCGAATTTGATTCGAATTTCGTCCGAATTCGGTTGAATTCGTTAGCATTGTAATTCGGTAATTCGGATGCATCCGAATGTCCGAATAATGAAAATTCGTCTGAATTTCGAATTTCGACTGGGGGGGGGGTTGGTTTATTGCCCCCCCCCCCCAAAAAAAAACACGAACCAACAATGCTGATGTCTATAGGAATTACGAACACCTGGGCGTCTTGGAACGTGGGCAGATTTGCCGTGATTCTGCTCGCGATTTCAAGATGCCCAGATGTGATTGACAAATCGCACAATTCACATTTCAGATGCCATAAACAAGTGGTGCGGTTCTGCCGCGATTGTCCTGCGATAAATCAGGGCTGCAATCGCAGCAAACCGCATCCCGCTTAGCTTAGTTGGGCAACAAAAAAAGTTCAGGGGCTTCTTTTGGGGGCTTCACGCGATGCGGTTTTCCATGGATAATCGCGCCAGTACCGCACCGCGAAAAACGTGCGTTGTGCGATTTGTCACTCACGCCTGGCCGTTTTGATATGGCAATCAAATCTGCCCACAATTCAAGACTCCCCGCAGCCGGAAAGAGTTCAAAATGTTTTCAGAAATTGGTTGTAGATTTTCTAATTTCCCACATGTACAATTTGTTAAAGAGGAGCTCCACCCTAAAGTGGACCTTCCGCTCATTGGAATCCTCCCCCCCTCCGGCGCCACAATTGGCACCTTTCAGGGGGGAGGGGGGTGCAGGTACCTGTACAGTAGAGGTATCTGCACCCACTTCCGGGATAGCTCTCTGCGGAAAGGGGCGTACATCTACGCCCCTTTTCCGAAAGTCCCCCGCTGCCTGCTGGGAAACACACAGATCCCAGAGGCAGCGGGTCCCATCCTTATTGCGCAGCGCGACTCGCGCATGCACAGTAGGGAACCGGGAAATGAAGCCGAAAGGCTCCCCTTCCTGATTCCCATACCCAAGATGGCGGCGGCAGCACCCGAGAGACGATCAAGAGATCGGCTTCGGGTGCCGACATCGCGGGCGCGCTGGACAGGTAAGTGTCCTTATTTTAAAAGTCAGCAGCTGCAGTATTTGTAGCTGCTGGCTTTAAAAAAAAAAAAAAAAGGAACTCCTGCGGACTCCCGCTTTAATATTGTAATTATTCCATCATATGTGGTGTATTTTTGTACCACATTTTATAGAGCAATAATTCTTTTTTTTTTCAGATCCTCAGAGAGTTCTTTGCCATGATGAGGTGCCATGTTGAACTTCCAGTGACCAGTATGAGAGAGTGAGAGCGATAACACCAAATTTAGCACACCTGCTCCCCATTCACACCTGAGACCTTGTAACACCAACGAGTCACATGAAAGAATTCTGTATCATAATATATGATTGCATAGATATCATAATACATATTCCTGAATCTAAACAACAAGTTAAAAGTGATAACAAAATCCAAATATTGGAATCATGTAGCAAAAACAATTATTGGGATGAAAGGATTACATAAAGTGGAATAATATACAGTATGTAAAACAATGACATAATAAATATATAATATGACGCTGGCGTGAACACACCCCGGATCCAGGGTATTTCAATGGCGTTTTTTTGCCGGTGTCGCATCATATATGGTCCCCCATCCGATAGTGTCTGCTGTGTACTGTGCATGCGCAGTACACAGCAACACAGATTCCGAAAATAGCCGAGGATGAACGGCGCCTGCGCACTGAGTCCAGGTTCTATCCCCACCATCCAAGTGGACATAGAGTAGGAATAAAAAAGAGCCGAGCGCAGCGAGGCCGAGCCCGAAGCGTGGCGAGCAAAGCTCGCCCGTAAGGAACCGTCTAATTTTTACAACCCTATGTCCGCTTGGATGGTAGGGCTACCACCTCCACTCACGGCGCAGGCGCCGTTCAGCTTCGGAGATTTTCCGAAGCTTCTTCTGCCCCCGTACTGCGCATATATGATGGCCGGACACTATCTGCCAGAACACCGGTTCAGTCCCTGCATTATCGCTGGCTGGGATTGTCCAACTTGCATAACACAGCACAATACCTTAGGTATTTATATTTGTCAAATTTTGGTTATCCACACTTTTTTTGTCACCACATATACACTTTCACCGTATTAACACTTTTGTTAATTCTTAATTGATTTCACTCAAACATCATTATTTGATTTTCACTCACGTATAGTTTTATAACATATAAATTTATCATCAATATTATATATATTTTTTTTTTTTGTTACAATTTTGTATCACTAGCCTACACATATCAATAAAATGTTTCCCTCACTTAAAGTGGTGTTGCCACCAAAAAAAATAAAAAATGCTTAAAATTCTAAAAAAAAATGAAAAAAAAAATAATTGGAGAAAATTATTTTTTTTTTACTCACCTCTAAATACCTGTTACTAGGGGGTCCCTCGTAGTCTGCCTTTTTCCTTGCCTGGGCTGGTAACATCACTTCCCCCTCGCGCCGCACAGTCACCTGGGACCTGTCACGCTTCCCAGGTGACTGCGCCGCTCGCACATGCGCATGCGCAGTGGGTGCCCGGCTGTGAAGCCCCAGCCGGGTGCCCACAGTATGAATGACGGCGCTGCGTATCACGCGCATGCGCAGTGGGTGCCGTCTGTGAAGCCCCAGCTAGGTGCCCACACTACGAATGACGGTGCAGCGAGCGGAAGCGGGGAACGAGGGGGAGGTTTCGTTCCCCCGCATCGCTGGACCCTGGGACAGGTAAGTGTCCGATTATTAAAAGTCAGCAGCTGCTGCAGTATTTGTAGCTGCTGACTTTGAATTTTTTTTTTTTTTTTTTTAGGGGGTACCCCACTTTAACCACTACACATATTTTCTATTATTAGAATTGGATGTTCACGGCGGCATGTTTTTGCACATTCCCGAGCGATGGTGCATTGTGGTGTTTCCGGTGACTACATCGGCTGGTTTCCCCTGGTCCGGGGGGTTCACCCGTTTGGGGGAGGGTTCTCTGCCTCAACCCGGTTGAGATCAAATGTAATCCAGACCACCATTAGATTTCACCTTACGAGCTCTGACAATTTTTGGTGTTTAGTGAGTATTAAAGTGGAGGGCCACCCTGAAAAAAAAAAATACATTAAAAATTCGAAAAAAATCAGAAAAAAAAATAATTTCTTTTTTTTTTTAACTTACCAGAAATGCCTGTTGCTAGGCAAATCGTCCTAATCTGCCTCTTCCTCCTCCGCGGAGATCTTCTGTCTTCTCTCCTCCGTGCGGCGTCTTCTGGGTAATGGGTCGCGCTGTGTTCTGAGAACTGTGTGTCCCAGAACACAGCGCGCCCCATTCACAAAGCGCTGCGCAACCCACGCAAGCGCAGTAGGAAACGGGCAGTGAAGCCGCAAGGCTCCACTGCCTGCTTCCCTTAGCCAAAATGGCGGCGCCGGGACCCGAGAGCCGAGGGACGGGTCAGCCTCGGGGCGGCCAACATCGCGGGCGCCCTGGACAGGTAAGTGTGCTTATTAAAAGTCAGCAGCTACAGTGTTTGCAGCTGCTGACTTTTAATTTTTATTTTTTTTTAAAACCGGCCCTCCTCTTTAAGGAAACCATATATTTCTTTATATTTATCCTCTACTTACATAGAGGATTCTTTAACCGGTTCCCGACCAGCGCACGCCGATGTACGTCGACAGAATGGCACGGGCATTCATATTGGCGTACATGTACCTCCAATCTTCAATGCCGCCCTGCCATCGGGAGCACGCCGCCGGCGGCGCGCTCCCGCGCTGGTCGGGACCCCCGTGAGTCCGGTCGCGGGACCCGCGGACTCGATCGCCGCGGGCATACCCGCGATCGTCTCACGGGACGGCTGAATGGAGAAAATGCCGTGTAAACAGCATTTCTCCATTCTGCCTAGCAACTAGTGATGCTGATCTCTGCTCCATGTGATTGGAGCAGAGATCAGTGTTCACTAAATGAAAGCCCAACCCCCCCACAGTTAGTAACACACCCCCTAGGAACACTTAACCCCTACACTGCCACCCACTGGTTAACCCTTTCACTGCCAGTGTCATTTACACAGGAATCACGGCATTTATATAGCAGTGATTACTGTATAAATGACAATGGTCCCAAAAATGTGTCAAAAATGTCCGATGGGTCCCCCACAATGTCGCAGTCACAATAAAAATCGCTGATCGCCGCCATTACTAGTAAAAAAATAAATAAAAAATTATTAATAAAAATGCTATAAAACTATCCCCTATTTTGTAAACGCTATAACTTTTGCGCAAACCAATCAATAATCGCTTATTGCGACTTTTTTTGGCAAAAATATGTAGAAGAATACGTATCGGCCTAAACTGAGGAAAAAAAATGTTTTTTTATATATTTTTGGGGGATATTTATTATAACAAAAAGTAAAAAATAATGCGTTTTTTTTCAAAATTGTCGCTCTATTTTTGTTTATAGCGCAAAAAATAAAAACCGCAGGGGTGATCAAATACCACCAAAAGAAAGCTCTATTTGTGGGAAAAAAAGGACGTCAATTTTGTTTGGGAGCCACGTCGCTGCGACCGCACGCAATTATCAGTTAAAGCGACGCAGTGCCGAATCGCAAAAAGTGGTCTCGTCTTTGACCAGCAAAATGGTCCGGTCTGTAAGTGGTTAAGCCAACAAATTTACCTTAAACAATTTTTTTTTCTTTCCAGTCTATAATTACATGCACCTGACTCCTAAAGATTGGTATAAAACGATGAAACGCGTAGAGTTAACATCTAATCGATGCCCTAACCTTCTTATATAACAAACAACAAAGGATTCGCCCTGGGACTTTAACCACTTGAGATCCGCGCTATTGCCAAATGACGGCATTAGCGCGGATCTACTTTTCCGGGACGACGTCTATTGACGTCGTCCCGGTTACGATCGGCCTGCGCGCCCCCTGAGGGGCGCGCGCGGCGCGCTCTGTGATCGGGGAGTTCATGAGACTCGCCTGATCACCGATCCGTGTAAGGGGTCGATCCCGACCCCTTATCACGTGATCAGCTGTCAGCCAATGACAGCTGATCATGTGACAGAACGGAGCCGGTAATCGGCTATTATTCCTCCTCGCGCTGACAGCGCGAGGAGAGAAAAAAAAAGCCGATCACCGGCGGCTGTGATCGGGACATCAGTCCCGATCACGGCCAGCAATACAGCTGACCACCTGCCCCCTGCCAGTGCCCACCTGCCCACCGCAGTGCCATCCTGAATGAAAGTAAGTGCCCCCCATCAGTGCCACCCAGCAGTGCCCATAGTGCCCACAGCGCCACCCACAGTGCCACCCACAGTGCCACCCACAATGCCACCCACAGTGCCATCCAGCAGTGCCACCCACAGTGCCCACAATCTGCCGCAAAGGTGCTGCACCCCAGTGCCGCCCATCAGTGCCCAGCAGTGCCGCCCATTAGTGCCCAGCAGTGCCGCCCATCAGTGCCCAGCAGTGCCACCTATCAGAGCCACCTATCAGTGCCACCTATCAGTGCCCATCAGTCCCATCTATCAGTGGTACCTATCAGTGCCCATCCGTGCCACCCATCCGTGCCACTTATCCGTGCCACCCATCCATGCCATCTTATCTGTGCCCATCTTTGCCCATCAGTGCCGCCTTATCTGTGCCGATCGGTGCCGCCTTATCTGTGCCTATTAGTGCCGCCTTAACTATGCCTATCAGTGCCCACCAGTGCAGCCTATCAGTGCCCACCAATGCAGCCTATCAGTGCCCACCAATGCAGCCCATCAGTGCCCACCAATGCAGCCATCAGTGCCGCCTAATCAGCGCACTTCAATGAAGGAGAAAAATGACCCGTTTGCAAAATTGTATAACAAACTATTAAAACATGATTTTTTTTTTTTTGCATCTTTTTTTGTTTGTTTAGCAAAAAATAAAACTCCGAGCTGTAACTAAATACCACCAAAAGAAATCTCTATTTGTGGGAAAAAAATGATAAAAATTTCATTTGGGTACAGTTTTGTATGACCGCGCAATTGTCATTCAAAGTGCATCAGCGCTGAAAATTGGTCTGGGACTGAGGGGGGTTTAAGTGCCCAGTAAGCAAGTGGTTAAATGAAGTGGGTACTGTTTCCGCCAGTAAACATAACAGTAGTAAATATAATATATGGTTTATTCAAGTACAATTGTTTACATGGATAAATAACATCAACGGTTGCCAATATAAAATATATAAACAAGGAGTATTGGTACATAGATATAGAAGTAGTACATGGTACACGGGCATCATACTACTGGACTAGTTTCGTGAGATCCAGCTCGCTCTTCAGGGGTGGATGTGTGTAACAATGTACCTAGGATGAACAAAAATATATATGTTTGGCAATATAGCACAGTATTAGTTATAACAGCGCAGGGTAGGAGGGGTTGTAGGCCCCCCCATACTTACCACTGAGCTTGGCCATGGCTCCAGGTGTGCGGCCTCGAGACGGCAGCAGCGTATGCCTCCCCTGGGAGCTGAGGGGGCAGGATCAAATGGGACCCCATTCAGGGCCAAACGGAGAGCAGGCATGGCAAAGGTGTAGTGATGTATCCCTAGGGTCCTCATTGGTCGATAAAACGTATAGGCTGTGAACATAAGTATGTTTGTCAGGCATCTGAAGTAGTAGAGTAAAATCAATAGATATTGGTATAAAGATATGTATGCATGAATGAAAGGCCTGAGCCAAAAGTTGTAGGGCCATGAAGATGGTTAGAAACCTAGGACAACAGAGGGGTACTACCAGGTGACAAAGTGGACAAAGAGAGGGGGGAAAGAGGTGAACTACAATTGTACATGTACAAATAACTGTTATACTTTGATACTATATTAGGTTACTCATTCTCCAACACAATTTTTATTCCAGTATTGTTATATACCCTGGCTCTGTATGCGATTCCTCGGTTGGCGCTAGCGATTTCTGTCTCGCATTGGGAGCTGCGATGTGTATAAAGGGAGGCCTTTTCATGTCTCCTGCTGTCCCCATCTGCTTTCTGGCGGATGGGGACACCTTCACATCGGCACCATGTTTAGGCTTCAGAAGCATGGCGTCTGCGATTTTGCAGACGTCGGCATAGCTGGACGCACTATATCATCAGATGGCATGGGGGTATGCTTGTATTTGCGTGCCTTCCTATGACAGTGGGTGCCTCCTGCACTCACATGTCAGCCATCCACACATGGTGTTGGGGGCGGAGTCTGTTGGGGCCTTCCGGGGTTAAATTGGAGGTCAGGCATGACTTGGATTTCATTTCACTCTTCACTGAGGACACACACAGCTGTGGAGATTGCTTGCTGTGTCTCATTACTTTTATACTTGGGATATTCACCTGACTCAGGTACTTACCATATTCACCTTTTTGATACTTACCTCTTTAGGCACACTTGCATATCTCACACATTGTTTATCTTACGAGCACTTATTCTTATTTATTTATTTTCTTGGATACTGATGATTTTTCCACACGAGTCCATCTTTCTTTTTTTCTTTTCTTACCTTGTCACCTGCCAGTACCCCCTTGCTACCCTATGGTTTCCACCATCTCCACGTCCCTACCATCCTTGATTCAGGCTTTACTTGGCTATACATATCTCTATGCCTATACTCATTGATCTTACTTTACTACTTTAGATGCCTGATAAACATATTTGTTTATAGCTTATACGCTTTATGGACTAATGAGGTTCCTAGGGATACATCACCACCCACACAATTGTAGTTCACCTCTTTCCCCCCTTTCTTTGTCCACTTTGTCACCTGGTAGTACCCCTCTGTTGTCCTAGGTTTCTAACCATCTTCATGGCCCTACAACTTTTGGCTCAGGCCTTTCATTCATGCATACATATCTTTATACCAATATCTATTGATTTTACTCTACTACTTCAGATGCCTGACAAACATACTTATGTTCACAGCCTATACTTTTTATCGACCAATGAGGACCCTAGGGATACATCACTACACCTTTGCCATGCCTGCTCTCCGTTTGGCCCTGAATGGGGTCCCATTTGATCCTGCCCCCTCAGCTCCCAGGGGAGGCATACGCTGCTGCCGTCTCGAGGCCGCACACCTGGAGCCATGGCCAAGCTCAGTGGTAAGTATGGGGGGGCCTACAACCCCTCCTACCCTGCGCTGTTATAACTAATACTGTGCTATATTGCCAAACATATATATTTTTGTTCATCCTAGGTACATTGTTACACACATCCACCCCTGAAGAGCGAGCTGGATCTCACGAAACTAGTCCAGTAGTATGATGCCCGTGTACCATGTACTACTTCTATATCTATGTACCAATACTCCTTGTTTATATATTTTATATTGGCAACCGTTGATGTTATTTATCCATGTAAACAATTGTACTTGAATAAACCATATATTATATTTACTACTGTTATGTTTACTGGCGGAAACAGTACCCACTTCATTTAAAGTCCCAGGGCGAATCCTTTGTTGTTTGTTATATATTACAGGGATGGAAGTGTGTCACTGGGGACACCAGACCTTTTCCTTTATCTCTATAACCTTCTTATATAATCATCAAATCGACTGTCTTGTTGAACCTTTATGTATATATGGCTGTATTAATTATATTATATGCCTTCTGTATGATTTACTATTTTTATTGATTGTACCATTATGTCCAATGATAAATTATATGAAATATTTTATATGAATATTACTATGTAAATCTTGTGATTACGGTATTATTATATGTGTTATTAATTTATAGATATAGTTATGATGCTTTGGAAAATGCTACAATATGACCTTAATATTTAGGCAACACAAACAGCTGATTAATCATTGGCTGGCCTCATTTAAAGTCCCATTCCAATCTCTACCTTTTTTATAATAGTAGATGTAAAAATGAACAGCAGATAAACATGAATATAAATATAAAAATTCATCAACAGCACAAGTATCCATAAAAGCAATTAAAAAAGAACCGCCATGTTTATAAACCAGCCGTTGTCTTTCATCCTGTTGGTCCTTTCTGCATCCCTATGGGTGGAGGTACTTTTGGGTACCCGAGGAAGGAGAGAAGCTTTGCTGTTTGTGAACCGCCGAGCTGTTTGATGCTTTTCATCCCTTCACTGCACAAAGTTTTTAGTCTCAGCATCTCTTTAATCCGTCCTTCTGGATTTCAAACATGTCTGCCTTTGTTCATCCCCATTACGAGGGACGGGGGGGATTAGTAGTTTATAGAAGGGAGATGAAACACACGGTGTTTTTTTTTACCGAAACTGGAGAGTGCAAAATCTGCTGCAGCTCTCCATGGGAGCCAAATCAACCCCTATGTGTGCTTTCCATTCATCTTACAGGAATTGACATGGGCACCGTATTTCTGGCAGGATCAACAAGTATTTCCGTCAGTTCGGCATCTACAGCCCTGCAGCCTTCTGGGATGGGTGACGTGTATACTAAGAAGCTGGGTGGCGGAGAATGGCTGTATCAGCCTTGCGTAGATGAAGAACAAGAAAGCAAAATCACGAGGAATACAAAAAATATAGAAAGCGCGTATGTAAGGGGGGGGGGAGACTTGTAACGGAACGTCCCACACTCCGCTTGAGTGCTTCCGTCAATATATTGCTTCCTCCAGTCTGAACATGAATATCAGATATTATAGCCGCCTATTGCAACTTAGAACAAGGCATGACTTGTTTGGCTGCAAAGCTGGAACACCTTTATTTGAACAAACTTACACAAAATATATACCCCATAGGAGGACATCCCCCCTCCAGATCATATTACCAGACATGTGCAATTCGTTTAGTTCCAAATTAGTTTTTTAACGCATTTTGACAAATTCGTTAATTCCGAATTTCTGAATTTTAAAATTTCCGAAATTTCCAAATTTCAGAATTTCAGAAATGACAAATTTCCAAATTTCCAATTTTCGGATTTTCGAATTTCCAATTTTCGGATTTCCGAATTTTCAAATTTCTTAATTTTGAATTTTCGGATTTCCGCAATTTTGCATTTTTCGAATTTTGGATTTTCGGAATTCCGAATTTTCGGAAATTCCGAAATTTGGAAATTCGAAAATCCGAAACAAAATCTGTTTAATTCTAAATAATAACTAACTATTAAATTATAGGTATTGGAATTCCCTTTCAAATTTGTCTGTTAGTGAACGTAACAAACTTACACAAAATATATACCCCATAGGAGAACATCCCCCCTCCTGATCATATTACTAGACATGTGCAATTCGTTTAGTTCCAAATTCGTTTATTAACGCATTTTGACAAATTAGTTAAATCCGAATTTACAAATTTTTCAATTTCGGAAATTTACGAATTTCCGAATTTCTGAAATTACAAATTTCTGAATTTCAAATTTTCAGATTTTCGAATTTCCAAATTTCCATTTTTCGGATTTTTCGGATTTTCAAATTTCCGAATTTCCAATTTCTGAATTTCGCATTTTCGAATTTCGCATTTTCGAAATTCAGAATTTTTGGAAATTCAGAAACTCGAAAATCTGAAAAAAAGAAAGAAAATCTGTTTAATTCTAAATAATAACTAACTGTTAAATTATAGGTATTGGAATTCCCTTGCAAATTTAGTACGAATTTATCTGAAGTTACAAATTATCTGAAATAAGGAATGCCACATTTAACCAAATGGAACGTAACGATCTAATAATATTAATAAAACCTTTTTTATTATTATTAATTATTTATTATTAATTATTTATTATTAATTTGTTCCGTTCCATTTGTTTAGATGCGGCATTCATTATTTCAGATAATTCATAACTTCGGATAACTTCGTACTCGTTAATTTAATAGTTAGTTATTGATTAAACTAATTTTCCTGGTGCCTCCATGGCAGCATACCTGTGACAAGCTCCGCCTTGGCTCCTCCCTCAGGACTAGTGAATATTATAAAAGAAATCGTTAGCACAGCCCCAGCATTCTCCTTTTTTTCCTCATAGCTCATGGCAGTGAATCCTGGTCGGTGTCCTTACCTTCTGCATTCGGCAGCTTCCGTCCGGGTTCAAGCCTCTCCCGGACGCAGTTCCTTCTCTTGGGCAGCTAAACGCGCTTATAAGGTTGGAAGTCCCTTCTGTAGGATCTTTTGGGACAAGCAGTTTGTCTCTTAAGTAAGAGCTTTATCTGCAAGTTGATCAGGCACCAGCTCGTTCATGGTAACAGAGGCAGCAGCTATTTCTACATTTCTTTTTTTCCCTCCTTCTTTCCTTCCCCTTTTAAGTTTTACATCTTTGTCTTTTTCTCTCTCTCCCCTTCGTCCTTTCTCTTTCTTCTTCCCTCTCTGTCTTCCCCTCCTCAACTTTCCATTTCTGTCTTTCTTTTGACCTCTCATTTTTCTTTTATTTTTCGTTGCTTCTTTTAGAGGAAAAACCCCTCTCCTAGCCCCTGCCATTGTTAGCTCCGTAGGAGCCGCGCGCGCTCAGCCCCGGCACTTTATTCGCCCCCTCGGCGTTCCCCGCGGTGCTCTGCGCATGCACCGGCGGTGCGAGGCTTCCGGGTTTCCGTTCCGCCGGTCGGCGCATGCGCAGTAGTTCCCGGGGGCCGCCGCGGCCATTTTGGATAAGGGCATGGTGACAACTATGCCATTAAAACATTAAGGACAGGATAGAGGCGTGCCCTGCGTCTCCTGTTTCACTATTTATCTCCCTGTCGGCCTCAGTGGGACGCCTGTGGCCGCAGGGAGTACTGCGTCTGAGAGCTCCAGGGAGCAAATACCCATTCCTTTTAGGTAAAATAAATAAATAAATAAATGTAAAAAAAAATAAAAAAAAAAAAAAAAGGGGAGCGATTAATTAAATAATTTAAGATAAATATATTAAATTATTATATAAACAAAATTAATAAAAATTATTTAAATAGATGTTCATCTGGGTTAAAAAAAAAAAAAAAAAAAGACAAAGGTAGAGAACCCATTGTTTATAGAGGTAATTTCACTTTTACCAAGTCAAGACGTGGTGGGTTGATCTTTCTTCTCTAAAACTATTTTCTTAGCTGCTGCTTCTGCTAATCCGTCTAGTATGAGCCATTTGCCGCACGCACAAGATCCTACTCTACACCTGAGGTAAGGACCTACGTCCAGGTAAGTCGATACACTTTTTCAAAAATGGATAAAAGAGTGCACTGTGGCTGGTACTTTTATGTATTTCAGTCCTGTATGCCAGAAGACGTCTAAGAAGACCTCAAGGCAACATGGAGACGATGATGACTCTCGTCACAGCAGGTCATCCAGGGGAAAGCATCGGCCCAAAAGCGCCGTCATTCATGCTCCCCGAGACCTAGATCTCCAAGATGTCAGCCCTGTGGGGCTACCCCACTTCCAGACAAACTGATCTGTCGAAATTGCATCAGGGACTATGCAGCGGACAGAGAATCTGAAAGTCTCCAAGTGGCGGACCTACTTAAGAAAGCAGTAAATGATTCCACTGCGGAACTGGTAGCTACAATGCCGACGCAGCCAGCATCTCCTCCTCAGGAGCAAACGGCTGAGGCTCCCATTCCCGGGCCGTCTACAAGTGGAATTTCTTGTCCGACCCTTGCATCTTCCTCTAAAAACATCAGGAAGAGAATGCCATCTCAGTGGAATCATCTGATGACCTAGATGCCTCTGGCTTTGCTTTCGCCATGGTACAGCTTTCTGTACAGGCAGTTAAACAAGAGAGCGGCTGGGAAGAGACCAACACAGAGGTTAAAAGTCTAAATCGTACTTCCCCTTTCTCAAATGCCAGATATCCTTTTTCCCTCTCATGGACGAGATCAGGGATGTGATTGAAGAAGAGTGGAAAAAGACAGAGAAAAGATTCTGCATTAATCAGTTGGGAACGTTATACCCTCTCTGAGGCTAGTTCCGCAATGCTGGAGGGTTCTCCAGTGGTCGATGCAGCAGTGGTAAGGTTGGCAATGAATGTCACGTTGCCCCTGGAAGACTCATCTTCTTTAAGGTCCCACTGGACAGGAGGATGGATCTGGATCCAAAAAGGCTTACCAGATGGCAGGCAACGCCTGTAAATCTGTGATAGCTCTGACATCAGTGTCAAATGCACTACGTGTCTGGATTAATAATATAGATTCGGCAGGCCAACAGGAAATCCCAAAGGAGGATGTAATCAAGGCCTTGGATGAGCTGAAGCTCTCAGCAGACTTTATTGGTGAAGCCGCCATTGATTCAATTCGTTGCTCCGCAAGGGCAATGCTCTTGGAAAAGCACACAGTCTACGTTCCTCAAGACCTGAAGGCAGAGACCAGTGCCTACCCCACAGGATTCCACTAAATCCTTTGGACGCCAGGCCAGCCCAAGCTATGGGGGCCAGGTTAAAACACTTCTCAAAGATCTGGGAACAAAAGTGCAGGGATCCTTGGGTAGTCTCCACAGTCAAATACAGCCATTTCTGGTTGTCCCTAGACAAATCTCCCAAGGACTTCTTCTCCCCGAAAAGGGTGTCAAGGTTCCCTCCAAATAAAAAAAATTTAAAAAAAAGAGCGGAGGCACTACAGCGATTTCTTCTCTCCTTGCAAGGACAGCAAGCAGTAGTCCCAGTGCCTCCATCAGAGAGTTTTTCGGGTTGTTACTCCTGTATTCTAGTCCCCAAGAGAAATGGAGGGTGAAGACCTGTGATAGGCCTAAAGAGACTAAACCCCTTTATCTTCCTAGAAAAATTCAAACTGGAGTAACTACAGATGATTATTCATGTAGTCCAACCAGGGGACTGGTTATTGTCAATAGGCTTGCAGGACGCTTACCTGCGTATACCCATACTCCAGTTCCAGAAGTATCTGAGATCCATTTGGCTTCAGCACGTCGCCAGCAGTCTTCACAAAGACCCTGATTGCCATCATAACCCCTCTGAGGGAATTGGGGCTTCAGGTATGCCATTACTTGGACGACACTCTACTCCTGGCGGAGGATCCAGCCCAGTTAGGGGAACACAGGAACATTCTTTTGACAACTCTAGCAGAATTCGGATGGAAGATAAACCAGGAGAAAAGTCACCTTTCTCCAACCTAGGAGATGGTTTATTTGGGTGCGCTGTTCAATAAAAGGAACAGAACAGTGGCTCCCCCACCTCAGAAGGTGACATCCATTATTCAACAAATGAAGAAAGTGAGTACGAGATCCTACCTGACAGTCTCAAACTGTTTGGGCCTGATAGGCCAGATGTCGTCTTGTATCCCTATGGTCCCCTGGGCCCATTAGCATTTGAGACATTTCCAGCTGGAGTTCTTGAGACTGTGGAACAGACGGTATCTATCCCAAACCATACACTTGACGACCTTGATGCTCAGGAGTCTACGTTGGTGGATGAAGAAACAGACACTTCTGATTCCGCGCCCATTAGGGCATGTCGACTGGATCACAATTACTACCGATGCCAGTGCAGCAGGTTGGGGAGCACACTGCAACCAGATTTCAGTGCAGGGAAGACGGTCCTTCCATACAGCAGGCTTGGTGTCAAATGTCCTGGAGGTCAAGAATGGCCTACCTCGCATTTCTATCCCTAGAGTTCAAGATTACAGGGAAACCAGTTCTCCTCCAAATGAACAACAGGGCTGCAGTTTCTTATGTACACCGGCAAAGGCGGACACACAGCAGGTCCCTCCTGAAGGAGGTGGAACCCATAATTCTCTGTGCAGAAAGGAATCTAAAGGACCTGAGGGCAGTCTATCTGCCCGGTCATCTCAACTCGAGGGCCAACAGCCTTTTCCACAGGTTCATTGATGCCAACGAATGGTCTCTACACCCGGAGATTTTGACTGGATAGTGAACTAGTGGGGTCCCCTCGAGCTAGGCCTATTTGCAACAGCATTCAATACCAAACTCCCAAGGTTCGTTTCAAGGCTTCCTCACCCCCAGGCGGAGACAATAGATGCCCTCTCAGCCCCCTGGGCATGCAACCGGGCCTATGCCTTCCCTCCACGGCCTCTCATTCCAAGATTCTTGTCAAGACTTATGACAGAAACCACGACGGTGATAGCGGTCATACCGTACCGGCCAATTCCCCACAGCAATGTATCTGAGTACCCGGCCTCCAGTCAAGGTTACAATAATACCTCTTCTCCTGTCGCAAGGATGTCATACCCATCCAGGCCCCCGCAGGCTGGACCTTCACATCTGGCAGCTGAAAGAGAAAGGTTCCAATCCCTAGGGTGTTCCAATAAAGTGATCGCAACCTTGCTCAAGGCAAGAAAACCACCCACAAACGGCATATACGATAAAGTGTGGAACAAGTTCAGGGCCTTCATGCTTGGCAGAAGCTGTGATCCAGGTTCCCTATCATCCTCTCAAATTCCTGAGTTTTTGCAGGCAGGCCTAGACCTAGGCCTTGTAAGAGGTACACTAAAGGTACAGGTGTCAGCGATTTCAGCAGCAACCAGTAGAAGATGGGCCGAGGATCCTTTAATAATCCAGTTCTTCAAAGCTGTCAAAAAGATCCGACCGCCAACAAAACAATCCTTTCCCACTTGGGACCTTGCTATCATCCTTATCGTCCTTAGCCAATCCACCTTTCTGCCCCTTCGGAGTCAGCATCACTCTGGAATCTAACCTTGAAGCTAGCCTTCCTGATAGCTATAACCTCTGGCAGACGGGTTTCAAAGCCCCAAGCTTTAGGAACAGATCAAATTCACATGATATTCTATCCGGTCAGAGTAGAACTCAGAACAGTGCGAGGATTTATTCCCAAGGTTGCATCATCCTTGAACATGTCGGAACCTTGGGCACTCCCAACATTTTCTGAACAGGACTCTGGCTCTTTTCATGAGCTGGACATTGCCTCCACTTTGAGATGCTATCTGCAGGGGATCCATCAGGCTGTTTATAATTCCCTGGGATAAAAAAAACAAACAAAAAAAAAAAAAAAACAAAGGCAAGGAGGCATCAGCAAGAACGATTGACTCATGGATCGTTAAACTCATCCACAAGGGGTACAAGACAAATGGGCTGGAACCCCCTTCGGCGGTCAGGGCGCACTCCACCAGAGCAGTTTCTGCCTCTTGGGTGGTAAGAGCGACTGTGTCAATTGAAACTATTTGTAGGGCAGCGACTTGGTCGTCCCAACATACGTTCCGAAACATTACAGGGTGGACCCAGGGGTCTCTCTCATCAGTGGAGTTTGGCAGACAGGCAGTCACATCAGCTTTTGCTTCTTATAAATAATAATTTCTTTAAAATAAACTTCTAAGCATCATCCCACCCATCTTTAGCTAGTTATTTGTCACAGGTATGCTGCCATGGAGGCACCAGGAAAACAGAAAATTGTACCATACTTACCGTAATTTTCTTTTCCTGGTGCCTATCCATGGCAGCATACAATCCCACCCTCGGTATTCTATATTACGGAGAATGCTGGGGCTGTGCTAACGATTTCTTTTATAATATTCACTAGTCCTGAGGGAGGAGCCAAGGCGGAGCTTGTCACAGGTATGCTGCCATGGATAGGCACCAGGAAAAGAAAATTACGGTAAGTATGGTACAATTTTCTGTTTTCTTTCTTTTTTTTCAGATTTTCCAATTTTTGGACTTTCAAATCTTTGAATTCCCGAATTCAGAAAATTCAGGGATTCGAAAATTCAGAAATCCGAAAATCCAAAATTCCAAAAATTGAAAATTCGGAAATTTGGAAATCCGAAAATTCGGAAATCCAAAAAATTGAAATGTAAAAATTCCTGAAATTTCCGAATGTTCAATTTTCCGAATTTTCAATTTTCCGAATTTCTGAAAAAAGCAAAAAAAACGAATGAAACGAAAATGAACAGATTTTTTGTCAGTGCACATGTCTACATATTACCCTAACACCACAAACTGCACACAGGAATATAATTAGAACAACAGAAATATAGTATAAACATTATGTTAACCACTTCAATACAGGGCACAAAGACCAATTTTGAGCTTTCAGCGCTGTCGCACTTTGAATGACAATTGCGCGGTCATGCTACACTGTACCCAAATGGGCACTGATAGGCGGCACAGGTGGGCACTGATAGGCGGCACAGGTGGGCACTCAAAGGCGGCATTGTATTGTTATACTGTACTAATGGATGCCAATCAGTGCCAAACAATAATGCATGCCAATCAGTGATGCTCATTGTGGGCACTGATTGGCATCCATTATGGGCACTGATTGGCATCCATTGTGGCACTGACTGGCATCCCTGGTGGTCTAGGGAGGATTACCTTTTGCTGGGCATCCCTGGTGGTCTGGTGGCGTCCCTGGTGGTCCAGTGTGGGCATCCTCGGGGGGGCTGTGCTGATAATCGATCAGCACAGACCCCCCCTGTCAGAGGAGCAGCCGATCGGCTCTCCTCTACTCGCGTCTGACAGACGCGAGTGAAGAAAAGCCGATCACCGGCTCTTCCTATGTACACTGTGATCAGCCGTGATTGGACACGGCTGATCACGTGGTAAAGAGTCTCCGTCGGAGACTCTTTACCGAGATCGTAGTTGCCGGGTGTCAGACTGACACCCCGCAACAACGATCGGCGCGATGCTCGCCCCCAGGGGCACGCAGCGGCTCATAATCCTGATCACGTCATATGACGTCCGATCAGGATTATGCAACCACTTTGCCACCGTCAATTGCCTATAGGGCGGGCGGCAAGTGGTTAATAAGCCATCTGGAGGACTCATTCCAGGTCAGACTTGTCAACTCCAAGCTCATAAAGTACAATACACATCACCATAAGTATAAACACAGAACACGTTCAGACAAAAGCAGGAGACCTCAGTAGCAGACTGTCCGGCTCCTACATTGAACAGAGACCAATGGGATCAGCTCTTTCAATTAACATGTATGGTTCAGAATCAAACAATCGAGGAATAGTCTTTATATATTTCCTGGGCGATATTGTGGATAAATATTACTGTTCCATCTGAAGTAATCCAAACCACATTCTCAGTGTCCATTAAAGAGGAAGTAAACCCTCATGGGTTTTACTTCATTTTTTGTTCCCTGCGAAGTAAAAGCATAATGTGCTAGTATGCATTGCATTGCATACTAGCACATTATGTGACACTTACCTGCAAGCAAAGCCTGCACTGTCCCCGCTGGAGGCCACATCCATGTTTGCCTCTGGCACCGTGGACTCCGGCTCTGTGACTGGCCGGAGTCTTGTGACGTCACTCCCGCACATGCACATGGAAGCTGTCCATGGCGGCACTCTCTAGTAAAGAAAGGGCGCGGATGGCCGTTTGTTCCCAGCACATGCACCAATGACATCATTGACGCAATACAAAGTAATTATCTCCTAAACGGCGCACGTTTAGAAGATATTTACAGTACCTATAGGTAAGCCTTATGCTAGGCTCACCTATAGGTACAAATGTCTCAGGGAGGTTTACAACCACTTTAAGTGGTGGTCCATCATTAGAGAATGATCTGCTCTCTCCCTGGGCCATAGACAGTGGGTAAGAGGCTTGCTCCTAGTCCTCTCCAGAAGCCCCTGTCTTGGTTGGGTCTGTCACAAGACTGAGTTCTAAATCTGGGGAAAAGGTCTTCTTTAAGAAGGCTTCTCATACTGACTTCTCCAGTCACCCATCACATCCTTTACTACCTATAGACCCTGGACAAACCTTAAAACCACTCACCATTCAAGTGGCTGTAAATGATCACATTCTCTCTGTTCTCAGCTACATAAGAGCCGGGGAAGGAGGAGCAGCAGCACACTGAGCTTCCCAGTGAATGGCTGTGCAGGGGGGGGGGGGGGGTGTCAGGACAAGTCTGATCATTGGAGGAGAGCAGCCTGAGTTCCCAGCATAGCTAGAGAACTGACCACACCGTGCTCTTCTGCTTAGTGTGGTCAGTTTTTAAATAGGAAAGCAGAGGGGCTGGCAGAGACACCAGGGATTTCACATAAAGGAAGCAATACAGAGAGAACAGGAGACTTCCTCATACAAGTACATATAACAGCAGCCACATATCGGGAATGTGAATTGCTGGGGTAACAGACGCTTTCATAGAAATAGAATAACCCCCTCCTGGGGTAGAATAAAATACTGAAGATTGCAGTAAATATCTATCAATATATCATGATAGTGCAGACCAAATCTTCCTCATTAAAGCCAGTGGCTGGACAAGTGCATTGTATAAGTGGATCCTGTATATGATTATATCACATAATGTATATATTATTTCTTAAAGAATCCAAAAATTCATATATCCGGATACAATAAAATGGCATTCATCTCATAATCACAGAAGATGAATTTGAATATATAAAAACATACAGTATATGCCGTTGATAATGAAATACCTTTCAGGGTAAAGAAGCAGAAGATGTGGGGTACATCGATCCTCGCAGTGTACCATTATATCTCTATAGGTACAGACAGTATAGAGTTCAATTGAATTCAGATGCTCCTTGTACACAGTCCAAATCAGGCTGTATTGATCCATTAGATCCATTAGATCCATTAGATCAGGGGTCTCCAAACTTTCTAAACAAAGGGCCCGGGTCAATGTCCTTCAGACTTTAGAAGGGCCGGACTGTGGCCATTGGGAGTACAAAATGTCCCAACATCAGTGGGAGTAAACTATCTCCCATCATTGGTGTCAGGGGGAGGAATTGTACTACACCATTGATATCATTGGGAGGAATTGAGCCCCATCGTTGGTGTCATTGGGAGGAATTGTGCCCCATCATTGGTGTCATTGGGCCCCATTTTTGGTGTCATTGGGAGGAACTGTGCTCCATAACTGGTGTCATTTGCCCCATTGTTGGTGTCTTTGGAAGGAATTTTGCTCCATCATTGGTGTCATTGGCCCCACTGTTGGTGTCATTGGGAGGAACTGTGCCTCATCATTGGTGTCGTTGGCCCCATTGTTAGTGTCATTGGGAGGAACTGTGCCCCATCATTGGTGTCGTTGACCCCATTGTTGGTGTCATTGGGAGGCACTGTGCCCCATCATTGGTGTCATTGTCCCCATTGTTGGTGTCATTGGAAGGAATTTTGCCCCATCATTGGTGTCATTGGCCCCATTGTTGGTGTCATTGGGAGGAATTGTGCCCCATCATTGGTGTCATTGTGCCCTATTGTTGGTGTCATTGGGAGGAACTGTGTCATTGGCCTCATCATTGGTAACAGTGGGAGGAACTGTGCCCCATCATTGGTGTCATTGTGCCTTATTGTTGGTGTCATTGGGAGGAACTGTGCCTCATCATTGGTGTCATTGGCCCCCATCATTGGCAACATTGGGAAGAATTGAGCCCCATTGTTGGTGTCATTGGGAGGAATTGTGCCCCATCATTGGTGTCATTGGGCCCCATTGTTGGTGTCATTGGGAGGAACTGTGCTCCATAACTGGTGTCATTTGCCCCATTGTTGGTGTCTTTGGAAGGAATTTTGCCCCATCATTGGTGTCATTGGCCCCATTGTTGGTGTCATTGGGAGGAATTGTGCCCCATCATTGGTGTCATTGTGCCCTATTGTTGGTGTCATTGGGAGGAACTGTGTCATTGGCCTCATCATTGGTAACAGTGGGAGGAACTGTGCCCCATCATTGATGTCATTGTGCCTTATTGTTGGTGTCATTGGGAGGAACTGTGCCTCATCATTGGTGACATTGGGAGGAATTGTTCTCCACCATTGATATCATTGGGAGGAATTGAGCCCCATCATTGATGTCATTGGGCCCCATTGTTGGCATCATTGGGAGGACCTGTGCCTCATCATTGGTGTCATTGTGCCCTATTGTTGGTGTCATTGGGAGGTACTGTGTCATTGGCCTCATCATTGGTAACTGTGCCTCATCATTGGTGTCGTTGGCCCCATTGTTAGTGTCATTGGGAGGAACTGTGCCCCATCATTGGTGTCGTTGACCCCATTGTTGGTGTCATTGGGAGGAACTGTGCCCCATCATTGGTGTCATTGTCCCCATTGTTGGTGTCATTGGAAGGGATTTTGCCCCATCATTGGTGTCATTGGCCCCATTGTTGGTGTCATTGGGAGGAATTGTGCCCCATCATTGGTGTCATTGTGCCCTATTGTTGGTGTCATTGGGAGGAACTGTGTCATTGGCCTCATCATTGGTAACAGTGGGAGGAACTGTGCCCCATCATTGATGTCATTGTGCCTTATTGTTGGTGTCATTGGGAGGAACTGTGCCTCATCATTGGTGACATTGGGAGGAATTGTTCTCCACCATTGATATCATTGGGAGGAATTGAGCCCCATCATTGATGTCATTGGGCCCCATTGTTGGCATCATTGGGAGGACCTGTGCCTCATCATTGGTGTCATTGTGCCTTATTGTTGGTGTCATTGGAAGGAACTGTGCCTCATCATTGGTGTCATTGGCCCCCATCATTGGCGACATTGGGAGGAATTGAGCCCCATTGTTGGTGTCATTGGGAGGAATTGTGCCCCATCATTGGTGTCATTGGGCCCCATTGTTGGTGTCATTGGGAGGAACTGTGCTCCATAACTGGTGTCATTTGCCCCATTGTTGGTGTCTTTGGAAGGAATTTTGCCCCATCATTGGTGTCATTGGCCCCACTGTTGGTGTCATTGGGAGGAACTGTGCCTCATCATTGGTGTCGTTGGCCCCATTGTTAGTGTCATTGGGAGGAACTGTGCCCCATCATTGGTGTCGTTGACCCCATTGTTGGTGTCATTGGGAGGAACTGTGCCCCATCATTGGTGTCATTGTCCCCATTGTTGGTGTCATTGGAAGGAATTTTGCCCCATCATTGGTGTCATTGGCCCCATTGTTGGTGTCATTGGGAGGAATTGTGCCCCATCATTGGTGTCATTGTGCCCTATTGTTGGTGTCATTGGGAGGAACTGTGCCTCATCATTGGTGTCATTGGCCCCCATCATTGGCGACATTGGGAGGAATTGAGCCCCATCGTTGGTGTCATTGGGAGGAATTGTGCCCCATCATTGGTGTCATTGGGCCCCATTTTTGGTGTCATTGGGAGGAACTGTGCTCCATAACTGGTGTCATTTGCCCCATTGTTGGTGTCTTTGGAAGGAATTTGGCCCCATCATTGGTGTCATTGGCCCCACTGTTGGTGTCATTGGGGGGAACTGTGCCTCATCATTGGTGTCGTTGGCCCCATTGTTAGTGTCATTGGGAGGAACTGTGCCCCATCATTGGTGTCGTTGACCCCATTGTTGGTGTCATTGGGAGGAACTGTGCACCATCATTGGTGTCATTGTCCCCATTGTTGGTGTCATTGGAAGGAATTTTGCCCCATCATTGGTGTCATTGGCCCCATTGTTGGTGTCATTGGGAGGAATTGTGCCCCATCATTGGTGTCATTGTGCCCTATTGTTGGTGTCATTGGGAGGAACTGTGCCTCATCATTGGTGTCATTGGCCCCCATCATTGGCGACATTGGGAGGAATTGAGCCCCATCGTTGGTGTCATTGGGAGGAATTGTGCCCCATCATTGGTGTCATTGGGCCCCATTGTTGGTGTCATTGGGAGGAACTGTGCTCCATAACTGGTGTCATTTGCCCCATTGTTGGTGTCTTTGGAAGGAATTTTGCCCCATCATTGGTGTCATTGGCCCCACTGTTGGTGTCATTGGGAGGAACTGTGCCTCATCATTGGTGTCGTTGGCCCCATTGTTAGTGTCATTGGGAGGAACTGTGCCCCATCATTGGTGTCGTTGACCCCATTGTTGGTGTCATTGGGAGGAACTGTGCCCCATCATTGGTGTCATTGTCCCCATTGTTGGTGTCATTGGAAGGAATTTTGCCCCATCATTGGTGTCATTGGCCCCATTGTTGGCATCATTGGGAGGACCTGTGCCTCATCATTGGTGTCATTGTGCCCTATTGTTGGTGTCATTGGGAGGTACTGTGTCATTGGCCTCATCATTGGTAACAGTGGGAGGAACTGTGCCCCATCATTGGTGTCATTGTGCCTTATTGTTGGTGTCATTGGGAGGAACTGTGCCTCATCATTGGTGTCATTGTGCCTCATCATTGGTGACATTGGGAGGAATTGTGCTCCACCATTGATATCATTGGGAGGAATTGAGCCCCATCATTGGTGTCATTGGGCCCCATTGTTGGTGTCATTGGGAGGAACTGTGCTCCATAACTGGTGTCATTTGCCCCATTGTTGGTGTCTTTGGAAGGAATTTTGCCCCATCATTGGTGTCATTGTCCCCATTGTTGGTGTCATTGGAAGGGATTTTGCCCCATCATTGGTGTCATTGGCCCCATTGTTGGTGTCATTGGGAGGAATTGTGCCCCATCATTGGTGTCATTGTGCCCTATTGTTGGTGTCATTGGGAGGAACTGTGTCATTGGCCTCATCATTGGTAACAGTGGGAGGAACTGTGCCCCATCATTGATGTCATTGTGCCTTATTGTTGGTGTCATTGGGAGGAACTGTGCCTCATCATTGGTGACATTGGGAGGAATTGTTCTCCACCATTGATATCATTGGGAGGAATTGAGCCCCATCATTGATGTCATTGGGCCCCATTGTTGGCATCATTGGGAGGACCTGTGCCTCATCATTGGTGTCATTGTGCCTTATTGTTGGTGTCATTGGAAGGAACTGTGCCTCATCATTGGTGTCATTGGCCCCCATCATTGGCGACATTGGGAGGAATTGAGCCCCATTGTTGGTGTCATTGGGAGGAATTGTGCCCCATCATTGGTGTCATTGGGCCCCATTGTTGGTGTCATTGGGAGGAACTGTGCTCCATAACTGGTGTCATTTGCCCCATTGTTGGTGTCTTTGGAAGGAATTTTGCCCCATCATTGGTGTCATTGGCCCCACTGTTGGTGTCATTGGGAGGAACTGTGCCTCATCATTGGTGTCGTTGGCCCCATTGTTAGTGTCATTGGGAGGAACTGTGCCCCATCATTGGTGTCGTTGACCCCATTGTTGGTGTCATTGGGAGGAACTGTGCCCCATCATTGGTGTCATTGTCCCCATTGTTGGTGTCATTGGAAGGAATTTTGCCCCATCATTGGTGTCATTGGCCCCATTGTTGGTGTCATTGGGAGGAATTGTGCCCCATCATTGGTGTCATTGTGCCCTATTGTTGGTGTCATTGGGAGGAACTGTGCCTCATCATTGGTGTCATTGGCCCCCATCATTGGCGACATTGGGAGGAATTGAGCCCCATCGTTGGTGTCATTGGGAGGAATTGTGCCCCATCATTGGTGTCATTGGGCCCCATTTTTGGTGTCATTGGGAGGAACTGTGCTCCATAACTGGTGTCATTTGCCCCATTGTTGGTGTCTTTGGAAGGAATTTGGCCCCATCATTGGTGTCATTGGCCCCACTGTTGGTGTCATTGGGGGGAACTGTGCCTCATCATTGGTGTCGTTGGCCCCATTGTTAGTGTCATTGGGAGGAACTGTGCCCCATCATTGGTGTCGTTGACCCCATTGTTGGTGTCATTGGGAGGAACTGTGCACCATCATTGGTGTCATTGTCCCCATTGTTGGTGTCATTGGAAGGAATTTTGCCCCATCATTGGTGTCATTGGCCCCATTGTTGGTGTCATTGGGAGGAATTGTGCCCCATCATTGGTGTCATTGTGCCCTATTGTTGGTGTCATTGGGAGGAACTGTGCCTCATCATTGGTGTCATTGGCCCCCATCATTGGCGACATTGGGAGGAATTGAGCCCCATCGTTGGTGTCATTGGGAGGAATTGTGCCCCATCATTGGTGTCATTGGGCCCCATTGTTGGTGTCATTGGGAGGAACTGTGCTCCATAACTGGTGTCATTTGCCCCATTGTTGGTGTCTTTGGAAGGAATTTTGCCCCATCATTGGTGTCATTGGCCCCACTGTTGGTGTCATTGGGAGGAACTGTGCCTCATCATTGGTGTCGTTGGCCCCATTGTTAGTGTCATTGGGAGGAACTGTGCCCCATCATTGGTGTCGTTGACCCCATTGTTGGTGTCATTGGGAGGAACTGTGCCCCATCATTGGTGTCATTGTCCCCATTGTTGGTGTCATTGGAAGGAATTTTGCCCCATCATTGGTGTCATTGGCCCCATTGTTGGCATCATTGGGAGGACCTGTGCCTCATCATTGGTGTCATTGTGCCCTATTGTTGGTGTCATTGGGAGGTACTGTGTCATTGGCCTCATCATTGGTAACAGTGGGAGGAACTGTGCCCCATCATTGGTGTCATTGTGCCTTATTGTTGGTGTCATTGGGAGGAACTGTGCCTCATCATTGGTGTCATTGTGCCTCATCATTGGTGACATTGGGAGGAATTGTGCTCCACCATTGATATCATTGGGAGGAATTGAGCCCCATCATTGGTGTCATTGGGCCCCATTGTTGGTGTCATTGGGAGGAACTGTGCTCCATAACTGGTGTCATTTGCCCCATTGTTGGTGTCTTTGGAAGGAATTTTGCCCCATCATTGGTGTCATTGGCCCCACTGTTGGTGTCATTGGGAGGAACTGTGCCTCATCATTGGTGTCGTTGGCCCCATTGTTAGTGTCATTGGGAGGAACTGTGCCCCATCATTGGTGTTGTTGACCCCATTGTTGGTGTCATTGGGAGGAACTGTGCCCCATCATTGGTGTCATTGTCCCCATTGTTGGTGTCATTGGAAGGAATTTTGCCCCATCATTGGTGTCATTGGCCCCATTGTTGGCATCATTGGGAGGACCTGTGCCTCATCATTGGTGTCATTGTGCCCTATTGTTGGTGTCATTGGGAGGTACTGTGTCATTGGCCTCATCATTGGTAACAGTGGGAGGAACTGTGCCCCATCATTGGTGTCATTGGGTCTCATTGTTGGTGTCATTGGAAGGAATTGTACCCCATAATTGGTGTCACTGGCCCCATTGTTGGTGTCATTGGGAGGAACTGTGCCCCATCGCTGGTCTTATTGGGAGGAATTCTGCCCTTTCTTTGGTGTCAGTGAATAAAATAGCACCCAGAGGGCCGCAGCAAATAATACAATATATTACCATAACTGACACAATGGGGGTTATTTATGAAAGGCAAATCCACTTTGCACTACAAGTGCGCTTGGAGGTGCAGTCGCTGCAAATCTGAGGGGAAGATCTGAAACGAGGGGAAGCTCTGCTGATTTTATCATCCAATCATTTGCAAGCTAAAATGCTGTTTTTCATTTTCCTTGCGTGTTCCCTTCGGATCTACAGCGACTTTACTTCCAAGCACTTCCACAAGTGCTTGGAAGTACACTTGCAGTGCACTTGTAGTGGATTTTCCTTTAGTAAATAACCCCCGATGCATTGTTATCCACTTTAGCTCCAGAAAATTCCCCCCTTCATGACCAGGCCATTTTATTTTTTTATTTTATTTTTGCTATTTAGCACTGCGCTACTTTAAAGTAGTTAAAGCACAGTCATGCTACACTGTACCCAAATGACATTTATATCATTTTTTCACACAAATAGATCTTTCTTTTGGAGGTATTGGATCATTTCTGTTTTTAATTTTTTTTTGCGATATAAATGAAAAAAGATGGAAAATGTGGAAAATCTCCCAAAAGGAGATGGATGGGGATTCCCCTTCCATCCAGGCGATCTGATCAGATGGCAGTTGGGTGTCAGTGGACAGTTGTTCCGTTTACATCCAGCACCCATAGAGGAGAGTGGCCTGTGTCCTGTGTCCGTGTCCTGTGTCCTGTGTCCTGTGTCCGTGTCCTGTGTCCGTGTCCTGTGTCCGTGTCCTGTGTCCTGTGTCTGTGTCCTGTGTCCGTGTCCTGTGTCTGTGTCCTGTGTCCTGTGTCCTGTGTCCTGTGTCCTGTGTCCGTGTCCTGTGTCCTGTGTCCGTGTCCTGTGTCCGTGTCCTGTGTCCGTGTCCTGTGTCTGTGTCCTGTGTCCTGTGTCCGTGTCCTGTGTCTGTGTCCTGTGTCCTGTGTCCGTGTCCTGTGTCCTGTGTCTGTGTCCTGTGTCCGTGTCCTGTGTCCGTGTCCTGTGTCCGTGTCCTGTGTCCTGTGTCTGTGTCCTGTGTCCTGTGTCCTGTGTCCGTGTCCTGTGTCCTGTGTCCTGTGTCCTGTGTCCGTGTCCTGTGTCCTGTGTCCTGTGTCCTGTGTCCTGTGTCCGTGTCCTGTGTCCTGTGTCTGTGTCCTGTGTCCTGTGTCCTGTGTCCGTGTCCTGTGTCCTGTGTCCTGTGTCCTGTGTCCTGTGTCCGTGTCCTGTGTCCTGTGTCCTGTGTCCTGTGTCCTGTGTCCTGTGTCCTGTGTCCGTGTCCTGTGTCCTGTGTCCGTGTCCTGTGTCCGTGTCCTGTGTCCGTGTCCTGTGTCCGGTGTCTGTGTCCTGTGTCCTGTGTCCGTGTCCTGTGTCCTGTGTCCGTGTCCTGTGTCCTGTGTCCTGTGTCCTGTGTCCTGTGTCCTGTGTCCTGTGTCCGTGTCCTGTGTCCGTGTCCTGTGTCCGTGTCCTGTGTCCGGTGTCTGTGTCCTGTGTCCTGTGTCCTGTGTCCGTGTCCTGTGTCCTGTGTCCTGTGTCCTGTGTCCTGTGTCCTGTGTCCTGTGTCCGTGTCCTGTGTCCGTGTCCTGTGTCCTGTGGCCTGTGTCTGTGTCCCGTGTCCCGTGTCCCGTGTCCCGTGTCCGTGTCCTGTGTCCGTGTTCTGTGTCCATGTCCACCTGCTCAGCAGGAACCAGCAGACAGATGATCAAGCAGATCGCAGCCGCAGTCCGCCTCGTGTGAAATCCGAGTACCCACTAGGAGAAAATTGGACGAACGATTTTCCACGAAGGTGCATATCATGGTGTAACCTAGAGGGATAATAACTCGTATGAATATTGTCACACGACAAAGGGAAACGTAGCTACAGACTAGCTTTTTACTTCTGATCATCCACAGTGTTTTCTATTTGATTGTTTCCTTATGGTTACTGTACACATCGAATGAAATTCGGACGGCGGCTGTCAAAACCAATATACTAATGGATAGATAATCTAACGATCGTTCCTTGTCAGGAAATTTTTGTTATTTTGTTTTTTCAGATTTTCCTGTAGTGTGTACATTAGTCTCAGAGCTGATACAATGTATTACCATAACTGACACAAAGTGGGGATACAAAGTAATAACATAACTGATGCATTGGGGTTGATTTACTAAAACTGGAGAGTGCATGACCTGGTGCAGCTCTGCATGTTAGCCAATCAGCTTCTAACATCGGCTTGTGCAATTCAACTTTGACAATAAATCCTGGAAGCTGATTGGTTTCTATGCACAATTGGCACAGTGTATGCCAGCTTGTAGCTCCCACATGCCCAGCTAAAAACTGGAAAATGGAAGAAAATCCCCCACTGGAGCCACAGACCGCAATCAAAGCCTGACTGAGACTCTGACCCTTCTACATTTTATCCATTACTAAATTGAGGTTGGAATTACACTTTAAAAAGGCATTTTTTATTGAGCTGCTGAGATTTTTTACTATTATTATAGTTTTGCACTGTAGTTATGTTACTTGGCCTCCAGGTGGCAGCACAGGGCTGAAATTGTTGTGTGTATTATAACGTGTGTCCAAAAATGAACATTTCTTCGGTAGTTTGGTGTAGCGATGAGCCGCACAATTTTTGCTGAATTAATTTCGCTGTCATTAAGGCCGGGTTCACAGCATGGGGTCCGGGTTGCGTCCGTGTTCTCCGTTTCACGTGCGAATCATGTCCGAATTGTTGCCTGATTAAGGCCTGGAACAGACCAGAAGACGCACAGGACCCTTTTCCAGGGCTCCGCGGCCGCCCTGGGGGTGGGTGACATTTTGAGTTGGGCGCACTCTCCTGTCATGCAAATTGGGATGGGGGAAAACTCTTCTCCAAGTCCCATGAGTGTGAACCCAGCCTGACGTTTTAGTAAAATTTCACTCCAATGCACGAGGGATGGAGAGATGAGCAAAGCTGAGATTTCTCTCTTGGTGGAAACTTTTTTAAGTGAAAATTTTCAGAAATTTTGCAGCCCATCCATAGAACTAAGTGAGGCAAATTCAGGGGTCAGTAGTGACACAGAGGTCAGTAGTAAGTGACGCAGAGGTCAGAGGTCATTAGTAAGTGGTGCAGAGGTCAGTAGTAAGTGGTTCAGAGGCCAGTAGTAAATGTTGCAGAGTTCAGACGTTAGTAGTAAGTAGTACAGAGGTCAGAGGTCAGTAGTAAGTGATGCAAAGTTCAGGGGTCAGTAGTAAGTAGTGCAGAGGTCAGAGGTCATTAGTAAGAGATGCAGAGTTCAGAGGTCAGCTGTAAATGTTGCAGAGTTCAGAGGTCAGTAGTAAATAGTACAGAGGTCAGAGGTCAGTAGTAAGTGGTGCAGAGGTCAGAGGTCAGTAGTAAGTGGTGCAGAGGTCAGAGGTCATTCGTTTGTGGTGAAGAGGTCAGAGGTCAGTAGTAAGTGATGCAGAGTTCAGAGGTCAGTAGTAAGTGGTGCAGACTTTAGAGGTCAGTAGTAAGTGGTGCAGATTTTTGAAGTCCGGAGAAAGTAGTACAGTGGTGCAGAGGTCGGTAGTAAGTGGTGCAGAGGTCAGAAGTAAGTGATGCAGAGGTCAGTAGTAAATTAAGCAAAGTGCAGGGGGCAGTAGTAAGTGGTGCAGAGGTCAGAGGTCAGTAGTAAGTGATGCAGAGGGCAGAGGTCAGTAGTAAGTTATGCAAAGTTCAGGGGTCAGTAGTAAGTGGTGCAGAGGTCAGTAGTAAGTAGTGCAGAGGTCAGTATTAAGTGGTGCATTGAGTTCAGGGGTTATATGGTAAGTGATGCAGAGTTCAGGGGTCTGTAGTAAGTGGTGCAGAGTTCAGGGGTCAGTAGTAAGTGGTGCAGAGGTCAGAGGTCATTAGTAAGTGGTGCAGAGGTCAGAGGTCAGTAGTAAGTGGTTCAGAGGCCAGTAGTAAATGTTGCAGAGTTCAGAGGTTAGTAGTAAGTAGTACAGAGGTCAGAAGTAAGTGATGCAAAGTTCAGGGGTCAGTAGTAAGTGGTGTAGAGGTCAGTAGTAAGTAATGCAGAGGTCAGAGGTCAGTGGTAAGAGATGCAGAGTTCAGAGGTCAGTAGTAGATGTTGCAGAGTTCAGAGGTCAGTAGTAAGTAGTAAAGAGGTCAGAGGTCAGTAGTAAGTGGTTCAGAGGTCAGTAGTAAGTGATGTAGAGTTCAGGGGTCAGTAGTGAGTGATGCAGAGGTCAGAGGTCAGTAGTAAGTGATGCAGAGTTCAGGGGTCGGTAGTAAGTGGTGCAGAGGTCAGGGGTCTGTAGTAAGTGATGCAGAGGTCAGGGATCTGTAGTAAGTTGTGCAGAGTTCAGGGGTCAGTAGTAAGTGATGCAGAGTTCAGGGGTCAGTAGTAAGTGGTGCAGAGGGCAGAGGTCAGTTGTAAGTGGTGCAGAGGTCAGTAGTAATTGATGCAGAGTTCAGGGGTCAGTAGTAAGCGATGCAGAGTTCAGGGGTCAGTAGTAAGTGATGCAGTGTTCAGGGGTCAGTAGTAAGTGGTGCAGAGTTCAGGGGTCAGTAGTAAGTGGTGCAGAGTTCAGGGGCCAGTAGTATCTGATGCAGAGTTCAGGGGTCAGTAGTAAGTGGTGCAGAGGTCAGTAGTAAGTGATGCAGAGTTCAGGGGTCTATAGTAAGTGATGCAGAGTTCAGGGGTCAGTAGTAAGTGATGCAGAGTTCAGGGGTCAGTAGTAAGTGGTGCAGAGGTCAGTAGTAAGTGATGCAGAGTTCAGGGGTCAGTAGTAAGTGATGCAGAGTTCAGGGGTCAGTAGTAAGTGGTGCAGAGTTCAGGGGTCAGTAGTAAGTGATGCGGAGTTCAGGGGTCAGTAGTAAGTGATGCAGAGTTCAGGGGTCAGTAGTAGTGATACAGAGGTCAGAGGTCAGTAGTAAGTGATGCATCGTTCATGGGTCAGTAGTAAGTGATGCAGAGGTCAGTAGTAAGTGATGCAGAGTTCAGGGGTCAATAGTAAGTGATACAGAGTTCAGGGGTCAGTAGTAAGTGATGCAGAGGTCAGGGGTCAGAATTAAGTGGTGCAGAGTTCAGGGGTCAGTAGTAAGTGGTGCAGAGTTCAGAGGTCAGTAGTAAGTGGTGCAGAGGTCAGAGGTCAGTAGTAAGTGGTGCAGAGGGCAGGGGTCAGTAGTAAGTGGTGCAGAGGTCAGTAGTAAGTGATGCAGAGTTCAGGGGTCAGTAGTAAGTGATGCAGAGTTCAGGGGTCAGTAGTAAGTGATGCAGAGTTCAGGGGTCAGTAGTAAGTGGTGCAGAGTTCAGGGGTCAGTAGTAAGTGATGCGGAGTTCAGGGGTCAGTAGTAAGTGATGCAGAGTTCAGGGGTCAGTAGTAGTGATACAGAGGTCAGAGGTCAGTAGTAAGTGATGCATCGTTCATGGGTCAGTAGTAAGTGATGCAGAGGTCAGTAGTAAGTGATGCAGAGTTCAGGGGTCAATAGTAAGTGATACAGAGTTCAGGGGTCAGTAGTAAGTGATGCAGAGGTCAGGGGTCAGAATTAAGTGGTGCAGAGTTCAGGGGTCAGTAGTAAGTGGTGCAGAGTTCAGAGGTCAGTAGTAAGTGGTGCAGAGGTCAGAGGTCAGTAGTAAGTGGTGCAGAGGGCAGGGGTCAGTAGTAAGTGGTGCAGAGTTCAGTAGTAAGTGGTGCAGAGTTCAGAGGTCAGTAGTAAGTGGTGCAGAGGTCAGAGGTCAGTAGTAAGTGGTGCAGAGGGCAGGGGTCAGTAGTAAGTGGTGCAGAGGTCAGTAGTAAGTGATGCAGAGTTCAGGGGTCAGTAGTAAGTGATGCAGAGTTCAGGGGTCAGTAGTAAGTGGTGCAGAGTTCAGGGGTCAGTAGTAAGTGGTGCAGAGTTCAGGGGTCAGTAGTAAGTGATGCAGAGTTCAGGGGTCGGTAGTAAGTGATGCAGAGTTCAGGGGTCAGTAGTAAGTGATACAGAGGTCAGAGGTCAGTAGTAAGTGATGCATCGTTCATGGGTCAGTAGTAAGTGATGCAGAGGTCAGAGGTCAGTAGTAAGTGATGCAGAGTTCAGGGGTCAGTAGTAAGTGATGCAGAGGTCAGGGGTCAGAATTAAGTGGTGCAGAGTTCAGGGGTCAGTAGTAAGTGGTGCAGAGTTCAGGAGTCAGTAGTAAGTGGTGCAGAGTTCAGAGGTCAGTAGTAAGTGGTGCAGAGGTCAGAGGTCAGTAGTAAGTGGTGCAGAGGTCAGTAGTAAGTGATGCAGAGTTCAGGGGTCAGTAGTAAGTGATGCAGAGTTCAGGGGTCAGTAGTAAGTGGTGCAGAGTTCAGGGGTCAGTAGTAAGTGATGCGGAGTTCAGGGGTCAGTAGTAAGTGATGCAGAGTTCAGGGGTCAGTAGTAAGTGATACAGAGGTCAGAGGTCAGTAGTAAGTGATGCATCGTTCATGGGTCAGTAGTAAGTGATGCAGAGGTCAGTAGTAAGTGATGCAGAGTTCAGGGGTCAATAGTAAGTGATACAGAGTTCAGGGGTCAGTAGTAAGTGATGCAGAGGTCAGGGGTCAGAATTAAGTGGTGCAGAGTTCAGGGGTCAGTAGTAAGTGGTGCAGAGTTCAGAGGTCAGTAGTAAGTGGTGCAGAGGTCAGAGGTCAGTAGTAAGTGGTGCAGAGGGCAGGGGTCAGTAGTAAGTGGTGCAGAGTTCAGTAGTAAGTGGTGCAGAGTTCAGAGGTCAGTAGTAAGTGGTGCAGAGGTCAGAGGTCAGTAGTAAGTGGTGCAGAGGGCAGGGGTCAGTAGTAAGTGGTGCAGAGGTCAGTAGTAAGTGATGCAGAGTTCAGGGGTCAGTAGTAAGTGATGCAGAGTTCAGGGGTCAGTAGTAAGTGGTGCAGAGTTCAGGGGTCAGTAGTAAGTGGTGCAGAGTTCAGGGGTCAGTAGTAAGTGATGCAGAGTTCAGGGGTCGGTAGTAAGTGATGCAGAGTTCAGGGGTCAGTAGTAAGTGATACAGAGGTCAGAGGTCAGTAGTAAGTGATGCATCGTTCATGGGTCAGTAGTAAGTGATGCAGAGGTCAGAGGTCAGTAGTAAGTGATGCAGAGTTCAGGGGTCAGTAGTAAGTGATGCAGAGGTCAGGGGTCAGAATTAAGTGGTGCAGAGTTCAGGGGTCAGTAGTAAGTGGTGCAGAGTTCAGGAGTCAGTAGTAAGTGGTGCAGAGTTCAGAGGTCAGTAGTAAGTGGTGCAGAGGTCAGAGGTCAGTAGTAAGTGGTGCAGAGGGCAGGGTTCAGTAGTAAGTGGTGCAGAGTTCAGTAGTAAGTGGTGCAGAGTCCAGGGGTCAGTAGTAAGTGGTGCAGAGTTCAGTAGTAAGTGGTGCAGAGTTCAGGAGTCAGTAGTAAGTGGTGCAGAGTTCAGAGGTCAGTAGTAAGTGGTGCAGAGGTCAGAGGTCAGTAGTAAGTGGTGCAGAGGGCAGGGGTCAGTAGTAAGTGGTGCAGAGGTCAGTAGTAAGTGATGCAGAGTTCAGGGGTCAGTAGTAAGTGATGCAGAGTTCAGGGGTCAGTAGTAAGTGGTGCAGAGTTCAGGGGTCAGTAGTAAGTGGTGCAGAGTTCAGGGGTCAGTAGTAAGTGATGCAGAGTTCAGGGGTCAGTAGTAAGTGATGCAGAGTTCAGGGGTCAGTAGTAAGTGATACAGAGGTCAGAGGTCAGTAGTAAGTGATGCATCGTTCAGGGGTCAGTAGTAAGTGATGCAGAGGTCAGTAGTAAGTGATGCAGAGTTCAGGGGTCAGTAGTAAGTGATGCAGAGGTCAGGGGTCAGAATTAAGTGGTGCAGAGTTCAGGAGTCAGTAGTAAGTGGTGCAGAGTTCAGAGGTCAGTAGTAAGTGGTGCAGAGGTCAGAGGTCAGTAGTAAGTGGTGCAGAGGGCAGGGGTCAGTAGTAAGTGGTGCAGAGGTCAGTAGTAAGTGATGCAGAGTTCAGGGGTCAGTAGTAAGTGATGCAGAGTTCAGGGGTCAGTAGTAAGTGGTGCAGAGTTCAGGGGTCAGTAGTAAGTGGTGCAGAGTTCAGGGGTCAGTAGTAAGTGATGCAGAGTTCAGGGGTCAGTAGTAAGTGATGCAGAGTTCAGGGGTCAGTAGTAAGTGATACAGAGGTCAGAGGTCAGTAGTAAGTGATGCATCGTTCAGGGGTCAGTAGTAAGTGATGCAGAGGTCAGTAGTAAGTGATGCAGAGTTCAGGGGTCAGTAGTAAGCGATGCAGAGGTCAGGGGTCAGAATTAAGTGGTGCAGAGTTCAGGAGTCAGTAGTAAGTGGTGCAGAGTTCAGAGGTCAGTAGTAAGTGGTGCAGAGGTCAGTAGTAAGTGGTGCAGAGGGCAGGGGTCAGTAGTAAGTGGTGCAGAGTCCAGGGGTCAGTAGTAAGTGGTGCAGAGTTCAGTAGTAAGTGGTGCAGAGTCCAGGGGTCAGTAGTAAGTGGTGCAGAGTTCAGGGGTCAGTAGTAAGTGGTGCAGAGTTCAGGGGTCAGTAGTAAGTGGTGCAGAGTTCGGGGGTCAGTAGTAAGTGGTGCAGAGGTCAGGGGTCAGTAGTAAGTGGTGCAGAGGTCAGGGGTCAGTAGTAAGTGGTGCAGGCCAGGGGGCCCATCTCATTTTGCACACAGGCCCGCTGCTTTCAGAAATTGCCCCTGGATTAACATGTGTGCAAAAATAAAAGTCTCAGGCGATGAAAGGGTTTTGGCGGTTCTCTCTCTTTCTCTCTCTTTCTCTCTCTTTGTCTCTCTTTCTCTCTCTTTCTCTCTCTTTCTCTCTCTTTCTCTCTCTTTCTCTCTCTTTCATGTAAAACCTCTTTTTATCACCAAACATAAACAGCGTTCATTTCCCACCGCCCAACCCGGGAACCGCCTGGGTAAAAATAAAGAATTGGCTGGATTCGGGGTCACAATTACTACAACAAAGTCTTTATAAAGAACAATGGGAAGAGCCGCAGATTTATTTCCAGCTAGTTCCGGATGCCGTGAACTTTCCCATGCCGGGCAGCGTTCGCAGGCTCCATGTGACTGCGAAATATGGGAAAGCCGAGTTTATTATGAATTAATATGCAGGAAAGCCGCCAGGCTCCCGCCCTCCGATGAATGAGATCTGCAATCATTTAGCCATGTAAATGATCTTCCTGGCAAGGAGACGGCCGCTCCGCGTTCTGCGCTATTTTTGGCGTGGAAAAGTAAAGGTTTCACATCTCTCCACATACAGCTTTTACATGCAAATATTTTCCCATCTGATGAATGTGTAAACGAGTGAAAGTATATTTTAGTATTGAACATTTAGACAATATAATGGGAAGGACGCACCCTGCGCCATTAAAAGACGAGGGCGTGTGAGGTTACGGAGGTACGAGACTGGATCTAGAGCCTCATTATTCCACGTATGATGTCACTGCTGTCCAGATGAGGTCACCACTAGAGATATAAAGGTGTAAAAGGTGTGACAGGTCCCCTTTAGCCCTCATTCTTAACCATGAATATTCAGTGGAGTTTGATGCGTTTTTTAATGTGTTTTCAAGCTTCAGGCGTTTGTGTTTTATCTGTGACAATATGGATTCTATTTATGAAAAAATAATCGCATAGCCCCTCCCCCATAGAATCTGCATGTACATTCATTCTGCGCAAAAATGGGGAAAAAAACAAATGTTCTTTAGGTTATTATCTCTTCTGTACAAATGTTCTTTTACTATGGGTAGTAGTAAATAAATAAATAAAAAAAAATCACATTATGGACACTAGATGGAGCTGAGGAGCAGAAGAAATAAATACAGTATCTCACATTTTTGTAAATCTTTTCTTCTCTCTTTTCATGTGACAACACTGAAGAAATGACACTTGTCTACAATGTAAAGTAGTGAGTGTACAGCTTGTATAACAGTGTAAATTTCCTGTCCCCTCAAAATAACTCAACACACAGCCATTAATGTCTAAACCGCTGGCAACAAAAGTCAGTACACCCCTAAGTGAAAATGTCTAAATTGGGCCCAAAGTGTCAATATTTTGTTTGGCCACCATTATTTTCCAGCACTGCCTTAACCCTCTTGGGCTTGGAGGTCAGCAGAGCTTCACAGGTTGTCACTGGAGTCCTCTTCCCCTCCCCCATGACGACATCACGGAGCTGGTGGATGTTGGAGACCTTGTCTTCAGCAAACTGTTTGTGGTCTTTCTTGAGCATCATTTTTAGAAGAGGCTTCCTTCTGGGATGACAGCCATGCAGACCAATTTGACGCAGAGTGCGGCGTATGGTCTGAGCACTGACAGGCTGACCCCCCACTAGTGATGGACGAACTTCTGACGGGACGTTTCGCGAACGCGGACCGCGAACGAGGCCGATCGTTCGCGAAACCAAACGTTCGCGGCGGGCCCCATTGACTTCAATGGGAGACGAACTTCGCAAACCTTTAGGTCAAATTTGCAGCCACAAGATAATTATTAGCTGGGCAAACATAGTCCCACCACATGGCCAATGACAGAACACATGTATGAGGTGAATTTGGGATCGATAACTACAAGCATTCTTTTTTTATATGGGAAATTGTTCTGACAATTCAGGACTGTGGAGCGCATGAAGGCAATGGAGGAGAGGGAAGGTCAGGGACCAGGGTAGGCAAAGAAGAGGGTGCAGGAGATGATCACCAGCAGCGTGACATACAGCAATGACACCTGCACCGTGATAGAGGCATCTGACAACAGCACCGTGATAGAGGCATCTGACAACAGCACCGTGATAGAGGCATCTGACAACAGCACCGTGATAGAGAGCACTGACATCAGCAGCGTGACATAAAGCATTAACACCAGCACCGTGATATACAGCACTGACAGCAGCACCGTGATAGAGAGCACTGACATCAGAAGCGTGACATACAGCACTGACAGCAGCACCGTGATATACAGCACTGACAGCAGCACCGTGACAGAGAGCACTGACATCAGCAGCGTAATATACAGCACTGACAGCAGCACCGTAAGCAGCCCCAGGAGGAAGTCAGCACAGCACAGGGATGGTGTGATCCCCTCATAATAAGAACCCCCAGGAGAAACTCAGCACAGCACAGGGATGGTGTGATCCCCTCATAATAAGAACCCCCAGGTGAAAATCAGCACAGCACAGGGATGGTGTGATCCCCTCATAATAAGAACCCCCAGGACGAAGTCAGCACAGCACAGGGATGGTGTGATCCCCTCATATTAAGCAGGCCCAGGAGAAACTCAGCACAGCACAGGGATGGTGTGATCCCCTCATAATAAGAACCCCCAGGTGAAAATCAGCACAGCACAGGGATGGTGTGATCCCCTCATAATAAGAACCCCCAGGAGTAAGTCAGCACAGCACAGGGATGGTGTGATCCCCTCATAATAAGAACCCCCAGGTGAAAATCAGCACAGCACAGGGATGGTGTGATCCCCTCATAATAAGCAGGCCCAGGAGAAAATCAGCACAGGGATGGTCTATCTATTGTCTGATTAGCAGACTGTACGTCAGTCCCTATACTGCTGAAGGACTGCTGCAGTATAGGGCAGCGGTCAGCAGTGGTGCACCTCAACCCTATCTATTGTGGACCGATAGCGGTCCTTACAGAACAGCAGACTGTACCTCACTCAACCCTATGTACTGTAGCACCCTTCACCAAGTTACCAGTCCTTATAAGGACCTTTGTGGACCAAGTAGGTTGTGTGTGACTGATTAGCAGACTGTACGTCAGTCCCTATACTGCTGAAGGACTGCTGCAGTATAGGGCAGCGGTCAGCAGTGGTGCACCTCAACCCTATCTATTGTGGACCGATAGCGGTCCTTACAGAACAGCAGACTGTACCTCACTCAACCCTATGTACTGTAGCACCCTTCACCAAGTTACCAGTCCTTATAAGGACCTTTGTGGACCAAGTAGGTTGTGTGTGACTGATTAGCAGACTGTACGTCAGTCCCTATACTGCTGAAGGACTGCTGCAGTATAGGGCAGCGGTCAGCAGTGGTGCACCTCAACCCTATGTATTGTGGACCGATAGCGGTCCTTACAGAACAGCAGACTGTACCCCACTCAACCCTATGTACTGTAGCACCCTTAACCAAGTTACCAGTCCTTATAAGGACCTTTGTGGACCAAGTAGGTTGTGTGTGACTGATTAGCAGACTGTACGTCAGTCCCTATACTGCTGAAGGACTGCTGCAGTATAGGGCAGCGGTCAGCAGTGGTGCACCTCAACCCTATTTATTGTGGACCGATACCAGTCCTTATAGAATGGCAGACTGTACCTCACTCAACCCTATGTACTGTAGCACCCTAGACAGACCAAGTTAACAGTCCTTATAAAGAGCTTTGTGGAACAAGTAGGTTGTGACTGATTAGCAGACTGCAGCAGAAGGGCAGCAGTCAAGTATAATATTCTTTCTATATTTGGAAGAAAGAATATTATACGTGTACAAGCCTATTACCGTACCACTGATACCAGTCCTGAAAAGAACCTTTGTGGAACTAATAGTAACAGCTACTGTTTAAACTGACCCTCACTGCCTGACACACTGCTTCCTTCCTGTCCCTATACAAAGTGGCAAAACAGAGGAGACTGGAACAATTACTGGTTACTCGAATAGCTCTTTTGTGGACCTGATAGTAACAGCTAATGATGATGATGATGATGATGACTAATCTGGCTGTCCCTAAAATAGCAGCAGACACAGCGCTCTGTCCCTTTATCTAAACTGACAAAAGACACTCAGGCCGCGTACACACGCGGGGACTGTTCGCCCAACTTTGTCCGTCAAACAGTTTCGGCAAACAGTCCGCTCAAAATTAGCATGGACGGACATGCCCACACACGACGAACGAACAGTTTGCTGAAACCGTGCGCGATGACGTGAACGGCACGTACGACGGGACGAAAAATACGACGTCCTATACACTGCATTATAACTTTCGGCGTGTAAATCCTTTCTGAGCATGCGCGGAACTTAGTTTGACGAACAAGCCTACACACGGGCGGACTGTTCGCTCAAACAAGGTTTCAGCGGACAGTTTTACGGAATTTCCAAAAAACCTTGTTCGTCAAACTGTCCGCTGAAACTGTCCGCTGAAAGCCCACACACGAGCGGACTGTCCGCCGAAACACTGTTCAGCGGACAAAGTTGGGCGAACAGTCCCCGCGTGTGTACGCGGCCTCAGGCTGCTGCAAGAATCAGTAGCACAGCAAACCTATATACACCTAACACCTATACCAGTCCTGAAAAGAACTTTTGTGTACCAAATAGCTAGCGTTTTATCTGTCCCTGCTCCAAACAGCAACCTTTCCCTATAGTGACAGAAGAAAGAATGTAAAATGGCCGCCGGATCGGGTGTATTTATAAGTTAGGGGGAATGTCCAAGTGTCCATGTGCTGTCATGTCTCAATTGGCTGTCCTGTACCCCATGATGGATGTGTCATCATAGGTCAAAATTCTTTTACACATTAAACACGTAAGTCCGCTGGGCGAACGACGCCAATAGTCCGCCAAACGAGCGGACCACGAACGACCGAAATTCACCGCGAAACGACCGCCGGGCGAACCGTTCGGCCATTACTACCCCCAACCCCTACAACCTCTGCAGCAATGCTGGCAGCACTCATACGTCTATTTCCCAAAGACAACCTCTGGATATGACGCTGAGCACGTGACCTCAACTTCTTTGGTGGACCATGGCGAGGCCTGTTCTGAGGGGAACCTGTCCTGTTATACCGCTGTATGGTCTTGGCCACCGTGCTGCAGATCAGTTTCAGGGTCTTGGCAATCTTCTTATAGCCTAGACCATCTTTATGTAGAGCAACAATTCTTATCTTCAGATCCTCAGAGAGTTCTTTGCCACACTAACGAGTCACATGACACCGGGGGAAGGAAAATGGCTAATTGGGCCCAATTATAATGGGCACAGCGGGTATACAGACCCAGGAACTCAGCCCAGGGATGGTGGGAACTCCTCATAATGGGCACATCAGGTGTACAGACCTGGAAACTCAGCACAGGGATGGTGGAAACCCCTCATAATGGGCACAGCAGGGGTACAGACCCGGGAACTCAGCACAGGGATGGTGGGAACCCCTCATAATGGGCACAGCGGGTGTACAGACCTGGGAAACTCAGCACAGGGATGGTGGGAACCTCTCATAATGGGCACAGCAGAGGTACAGACCCGGGAACTCAGCAAAGGGATGGTGGGATACCCTCATAATGGGCACAGCAGGTGTACAGACCCGGGAACTCAGCACAGGGATGGTGGGATGGTCCTCCTTAGCAGCATGTTGTGAGTTAGTTCACCTTTTTATGTTTTTTTTTAGGTGAATTAACCCTTTAGTCTGGTGCCACCCACTTAAAGTGGTTGTAAACCTCAGACATGAAATATAAAGAAAGCACATCCCTCTATAGTGTGTACTTGTGTCACTTCAGAGCACTAAGTGTAATTTCTGTCTGCTGCCTCCTTCCTCTGCTATCAGCATGAATGACTTATGACAAGTTTTTCTGACACCCAGAGATATAAAGGTGACAGGGAAGGGACCCCCAGCACGCAGCCTGTGATTGATAGCCTCAGCACCGTTCATGTGCGCTGTGTGAAGGGGCGTGTGTTCCTTCCCTCCAATCAGCTCTCGTTGTTTTGATTTGTGACATCCTAGAACAGAGAACTGGTATTCTATTGTAGCACCATCTTGTGGTCACTTTCCATATAGCGCCCTGGTTTGTGTTTTTCTCTGTTTTGCTCTGCAGAATGTGATTTCAGCTCTCTGCCCCCTACTTTCTGAAAGCTCAGACAAGCTGTATAATTTATGGACTTTGAATGGATGTAGAGAAGAGAAGCCTGCAGATAAACAGGTACAACGATTGTAGGAGAATTTGTTTCATCTCTCAGTATCACCTGAGGCCAGTCACTTCACTGGGTATATGGAAGGGTTTACAACCACTATGTGTCACTGGGTGGCTGATGTGTCTGTGCTTAGAGCAGGGGACTCCAAAATTTCCAAACAAAGGGCCAGTTTACTGTCCTTCAGACTTTAAAGGGGTTGGACTGTGGCCAGTGAGAAAGAAAAAACGCTGACATCACTGACATCAATGGGCGTAAACAATGCCCCATCATTGGTATCAATGGGAGGAATAGTGCCCCATCATTGGTATCAATGGGAGGAATAGTGCCCCATCATTTGTGTCACTGGAAGGGATAGTGTCCCATCATTGGTGTCAGCGGGAGGAATAGTGCCCCATCATTGGTGTCAGTGGGAGGAATAGTGTCCCATCATTGGTGTCAGTGGGAGGAATAGTGCCCCATCATTGGTAGCAGTGGAAGGAATAGTCCCCCATCATTGGTGTCAGTGGGAGGAATAGTGCCCCATCATTTATATCAGTGGGAGGAATAGTCCCCCATCCTTGGTGTCAGTGGGAGGAATAGTGCCCCATCATTTATATCAGTGGGAGGAATAGTCCCCCATCATTGGTGTCAGTGGGAGGAATAGTGCCCCATCATTTGTGTCAGTGGGAGGAATAGTGCCCCATCATTGGTGTCAGTGGGAGGAATAGTGCCCCATCATTGGTGTCAGTGGGAGGAATAGTGCCCTATCATTGGTGTCAGTGGGAGGAATAGTGCCCTATCATTGGTGTCAGTGGGAGGAATAGTGCCCCATCATTGGTGTCAGTGGGAGGAATAGTGCCCCATCATTGGTGTCAGTGGGAGGAATAGTGCCCCATCATTGGTGTCAGTGGGAGGAATAGCGCCCCATCATTGGTGGCAGTGGGAGGAATAGTGCCCCATCATTGGTGTCAGTGGGAGGAATAATGCCCCATCATTGGTGTCAGTGGGAGGAATAGTGCCCCATCATTGGTGGCAGTGGGAGGAATAGTGCCCCATCATTGGTGTCAGTGGGAGGAATAATGCCCCATCATTGGTGTCAGTGGAAGGAGGAGTAGCCCCATCCTTGGTGTTAGTGAGAGAAATAGTGCCCATCATTGGTGTCAGTGAGAGGAATAGTGCCCCATCATTTGTATCAGTGGGAGGAATAGTGCCCCATCATTTGTATCAGTGGGAGGAATAGTGCCCCATTATTGGTGTCAATGGCAAAACTAGTGCCCCATTGTTGGAATACGTGGCAGGAATTATGCCCCAATGTGGGTGTCATTGGAAAGAATAGTGCCTCGGGGGCTGGATAAAGGCAAGCAAAGGGCTGCAATTTGGAGACCACTGGCTTAGAGCATGCTCAAAGGCAGCTCCCGTTCCCAACTAAAGATCGATTGCTCGTGGGAACGACTCCTGATCATGTGACCACTGGGACAGATAATCGCAGTGGCCAATCCTTCCTGTTCGCTGGGTGTTCCATAAATGGGGGGGGGGGGTATGTATGATGTTTAAACCAGTTTAAAGGTAAGTAGAAATTTCTTAAAGTGTTCAAAAAGATTTTTTGTGGCTCCCATATCCATCCCTGGACGGGGGAAATTCCCAAATAGAGAATGAATGGGGCTTTAAAGTGTGTCATAATAAGAGGAAAATACAAGTAACCAGTATTAATCTTCACAGAAAAAAAATGATTTTGTTTTAATCATAGTATTTTGAATAAAATCAGTAGCCGGCTGGTGGTCGGCCGGTGGCGCCGCATCCCCCCCCATCCCCCCAACCACCTGGGGGGTCTTGCGGTTGGTCGGTCAGTCATCCAGTCCCGCACTTACCCCATCTAGGTTGTGGGCGGCCAGCGCTCCTACGGGTGGCATCTCCTCCCCCCCTGCTTCCGCCGTGCGTCTCCTCCCTCCTGGGCATCCAATAGGATCCCCTGTCCTTTCAGCCAATCTGATGACGGGTTTCAGGACCTGCTTCCTGATTAGCCAGGAGGAAGATCAGTGTGAAAATAGCTAATATTCATTCGCTATTGTCACACAACTGGGTGGGATTGGGGATCGGTGTTCTGCACCCTGAGCCCACCCTTTTTTGAAGCCTATTAGAGCCTCTGGCTCTAATCACATGCTTCAAACCCTCCCCCCCCCCCCATTGGAATCCATGCATGCGGCTCCCTGCATGTAGATGAGGGGGCTGGGAGCATGGATGGGGGGGCCTTCCTCAGGATCCACTTACCAGTATTGATAAGTCTTTTTTTTTTCTCTCTCTCTCTCTCTCTCTCTCTCTCTGTCCAATATGCTCATTAGATATATGATATTGTCTTTACTACGTATATATATAAAATGATTGATCTTTCACATTACGTTTTTGTATGAAATTATGTATTTATGTATTTATGTACTTTATGAAATTAATATATTGCTTGTATTGTCTATTAGTTTCTAGACTTATCGATACTGGAAAGTGGATCCTGAAGAAGCCCCTCATCTGGGTGAAATGTGTTGATCCATATACACCATACCATGCATTGTTGTACAATTGGTATTATACTATATGCTTACAGTGTTGAAATAATATGTTTTTATGGAACTCTATTTCTAGTTTTGTATAAAATAAATCTTGGATTCTTAATATTGTACTACATGTTCACTATTTTGAGGCACTTTAAAATCCCCCTTTTCCCCATAATCTCTGCTGATGGGGAGCCACAGGAACTCACTTTCTATAATTTTTTATAATATATTACTCTTTTATTTTATTTAGTGGTAAATGGTAATGGTTATCTCCTGAATAAAAGAAAAATAATAATAATCAAGAGATAACCATTACCATTTATCACTAAATAAAATCCAATCTTTCCTGAGAATAATATATTATAAGTATTTATAGAAAGTGAGTTCCTGTGGCTCCCCATCAGGAGAGATTATGAGGGGAAAAGGGGGATTTTAAAGTGCCTCAAAATAGTGAACATGTAGTACAATATAACAAAAAAAATTCAAGATGGTGTTTATAAAAAGTTAAAATTTTATAAATTAAAAAATATAAATTAAATTAAAACCTAGTTCCAGGGCTGAGTTTGTGTTCTTTCTTTTTATTTTTTATTTTTTTATATGCCTTGAAAACTTAAAAAAAAAATAATAATAATAATAATAATATATATATATATATATATATATATATATATATATATATATATATATATATATATATATATATATATATATATATAAATAATAATAATAATAATATATATTGTTTTCAGAAAAGACTGGGTTTCATTTAGTGGTAAATGGTAATCAAAGTTTTCAAGGCATAAAATAATTAAAAAAAAAAAAAAAAAAAAAAAAAAAGAACACAAACTTAGCCCTGGAACTATGTTTTAATGTAATTTACATTTTTTAATTAATAAATTATAACCTTGTATAAATAAAATCCTTGAACATGTTTATAAAAAGTTATAATTTATAAATTAAAAGATATAAATTAAATTAAAACCTAGTTCCAGGGCTGAGTTTGTGTTCTTTCTTTTTATTTTTTTATATGCCTTGAAAACTTAAAAAAAAAAAAAAAATATATATATATATATATATATATATATATATATATATATTAATAATAATAATAATAATATATATTGTTTATAAAAAGTTATAATTTATAAATTAAAAGATATAAATTAAATTAAAACCTAGTTCCAGGGCTGAGTTTGTGTTCTTTCTTTTTATTTTTTTATATGCCTTGAAAACTTAAAAATAAATAAATAAATAAATATATATATATATATATATATATATATATATATATATATATATATATATATATATATATATATATATATATTAATAATAATAATAATATATATTGTTTATAAAAAGTTATAATTTATAAATTAAAAGATATAAATTAAATTAAAACCTAGTTCCAGGGCTGAGTTTGTGTTCTTTCTTTTTATTTTTTTATATGCCTTGAAAACTTAAAAAAAAAAAAAAATATATATATATATATATATATATATATATATATATATATATATATATTAATAATAATAATAATAATATATATTGTTTATAAAAAGTTATAATTTATAAATTAAAAAATATAAATTAAATTAAAACCTAGTTCCAGGGCTGAGTTTGTGTTCTTTATTTTTATTTTTTATATGCCTTAAAACTTTTTTTTTTTTTATATGCCTTAAAAAAAAAAAAAAAAAAAAATAATATATATATATATATATACATATATATATATATACATATATATATATATATACATATATATATATATACATATATATATATATATATATATATATATATATATATATATATATATATATATATATATATTGTTTTCAGAAAAGACTGGGTTTCATTTAGTGGTAAATGGTAATCAAAGTTTTCAAGGCATAAAATAATAAAAAAAAAAAAAAAAAAAGAACACAAACTCAGCCCTGGAACTATGTTTTAATTTAATTTACATTTTTCAATTAATAAATTATAACCTTGTATAAATAAAATCCTTGAACACCGCCCCCCCCCCCCTCCCTCCCCCCAACTTCCCAATATGTTATAAGTCATGGCGATGATATGTACAGATTTACTAACACGTGTCAAAAAGTTGCAAAACTGCGTTCAGGAATTAAATTTTTTTTTTTTTTTGTTACCTATGTCTTGAAAGGGTTAAAATGTTACACTCTCACAACCGTTATTAAATATCAGCTTTATTCCTCTAGTAAAACAGGCAGCTATACAAAAATAGAGTTTTATTGATTAAAAACAGGAATTGGGTTATTATATCTTATAAAACAGTACAAAATATTTTTCTCCGTTGAACAAACACATGGATCCGGATCCATTCATCCTCTCCTTGTATTTCCCTGTCCCCGGATCAGACCTGGAAAACACGGGACTGACCCCGTGTAACATGTTTCTAATGATAGACTTTAAATATTAATGACTTCACAATATATATATATATATATATAGATGAGGTTAAGAGATATGTTAATAAATAGGTCTGTAAAAGAATAAACAAGCCGTACAAAAAAATGAAACACAAATAAATAAATAAGTTAGATGTAATAAATAGATCGGTGATGAAAAACAGGCCACAGGTAACGGCATCGATCGGGGAAATCGGTAGGTGTGATGTCTGCGATATCAAAAGTAACTCCCGAAAAAAATATTATTTAATAAAGTGGGGGAGGGGGACAGGTATGCAGATTTGTCTTTGCAACGCGGTTGCCATCTTAATTTATTTTTTTGCTACCTTTTTAATTTAATTTTTTTTATTTATTTTTTGCTCACAATAACATTTATCATTAAGGATCCTACCTGTTCATGTAAGGTGACGCCCCTGGGTGAAGGAAGATCTGCATTTGATTGGCTGACCTCAGAAATGCCCCTCCCGTGTGCCTTAGTACCCCTTCCCCCCCCCCCCCCAGTGGTCAGCCGCAGTCCTATGCAAAAGCTAAACCATGTGTCCTGATTTCTTAGTGAAAATAAATGAATGTAAACTGTAGGAAACACGCTTAGGGGTCTATTTATGAAAAATTTCCATAGCCACGTACATTCGTTCTGTGCAAATTGAGCCAAAATGAATGCTCTTTAGGCTATTTTTTCTCAGGATGCACCGGTATATCGCTCGCCGGAAATGATTGCCTGAAAATAGGGTTATCAGCATTTTGCCTTTAGACTTCATTGACTAAAATGAAAAATCACATCCCATTGACTTCAATGCAAAAACGCCCCCTATTGACTCCAATGCAAAAATGCCCCCCCCCCCCCCCCCCATTTGACGTCAATGCAAAATCGCATTCCATTAACTTCAATGCAAAAAACGCCCCTATTGACTTCAATGCAAAATTGGGTCCCATTGACATCAATGCAAAATCGCATCCAATTGACTTCAATGCAAAATTGCATCCCATTGACTTTAATACAAAATCATGTCCCATTGACTTTAATGCAAAAAAACGCGCCCCCCCCATGACTTCAATGCAAAATTGCATACCATTGACTTCAATGCCAAATTGGATCCCATTGACTTCAATGCAGAAACACCAGCCACATTAATTAAATCAAAAACAAAAAAAACTGTCCATTTTGGTTTTTCGGTTTTTGGCCAAGTGCATCCTGAATTTTCGGTTTTCGGTCCATAATTTTCATTTCAGTGCACCCCTACTATTTCCTCCTCTGAATAAAGGCTAGAGGAAGTTGGCAAATAAATGTAACAAAAAAGGGGGTCACATTTCTTTGGTAATTCCAAATGTGAAATGGGCAAAAACGAATGTTCTTTACGCTATTTCCTCCTCCCGAACGAATGCTAGCAAATAAATGTAGCAAAGAAATGCTTCCATAATATTGCTAATTCCATCTAGCATTCTCTAGAATTGTTACATTGTATCTCTTGGTACAAAGGTGTGCATTTTATATGCTCATCGGCTCCACCTACTGGCCATAATGCAGTATTTTACCACTGCCCATAATAAAAGAACATTTGTTCAGATAAGAAAGTAACCTTAATGACATCTTTTTTCCCAGTTTGCACGGAATAAATGCACATGCAGATATACTGAATGTCTTCATAAACAGACCCCTTTAATATCACGCACACCTCTTCAACTTTAAATGCACAAATGGTGTTTAATTGATGCATATAAGGGATAATGTGACATGTGGGAAAGTCTGGTCCCCCTGTTACCAGTTCTTAGTAACAACCCCTCTGGTCACATGATCCCCTGAATGTCTCTTGTAGCGACTTTACAGCCCTTTCAGGAATGTTTTCCGACCTCCCAGAACATTTTTTAGCTCAGAAATATCCGTAACTGTGCAGAAATATGTTGTGTGATGGGATATGTCGCGTTATGGAATTTTTTAAATATACAAGTAAAACACATTTTTAGAGGCTTGGTGTTTACAGAGCTCAATAGCTCAAGGTTTAACTTGCAAAAACAAAACAAAACGAATGGTCCCTTTGTGGCTGACTCGGCAGGGGGGGGGGGGGGCTGTTTGCATAGAAAGTTGCCCTGACCTTCTGTGCTCCTGACCGCCTGTATCTCACCCTGTGATGGGGACAGACAGGACTGCCCACAAGTGTAGAAGCTCCTGAACACAGCCTGTCATCCTCATCCTTTCTTTTACCTCCAAGTGAGTCACAGACACCAAACATATCTGGGTCTGCTGAGGCCACCACTCCTGATACACAGGCTTCACCCAGAGACTCCAGAAGAGGTGACACAAGGATAGACCAGTGGCAGCCTGTCCATTAGGGGCGCAGGGGGCGCCACCCGCCTAATACATGCGCCCAGCCCCTAATCTAGATGTAGGGCTCCGGGCGCATGAATTTCTATGGGGTTTTTTTTTTTTTTTTTGAAGCACATGATTATAGCCTGAGGCTCTAATTGGCTTAAAAAGAGGATGGTCTTGGGGCGCAGAGCACTGCGCCCTGAGCCCACCCAGTTGTGTGACAATAGCGAATGAATATTCGCCATTTTACACAGGGCGTGGCTTGGACTTGCAAGTGTAAGGTCGCATCTCTGGAGAGCTCCTGTTTCTACCCGGGCTTTTGGTACTTTAACAGAGGGGCTTCGCCACCGCACACCCGCTACAGCATGCCCAGCCGTCGGAGAGCCTCCTCACAGCCGGCCCAAGCTATCGTATTCCCCTCGGGAGCCCTGGACTCTTACTTTGCCAGCAGTCCTGGGCCACACGAGGAGGGTGCCAAGATGGCACCAGATTGCTAACCCAGTGTCCACAAACTTTTCTTCCCGCTCGGAACCACAGCCCGCTCCACCACATCGCCTGGGAGCAGGTACAGTGCCACAGCCCAGCTCCTTCTCATGCCTATGCCCCATTATCATCTGCAGACACCCTGCTCCATTGACCATCTCCCATGGGGTGGGGGGGCTTATTTCCGTCCGCGGGGTGGCGTTAGGTTGCCGCCCCCCCGGAAGTATTTAGCACCAGCTGCCACTGGGTTAGACTTGATCTTTTATCTGTCAAAATAGAAGATGTTGGTTGGGCTTGATGACTACACCAAGGCAGCTCTTTCACAATGCGGGGGGCTCACTCAAGGGGCAGTTGCCTCCCACATTGACAAATGCTAATAAATTGAGAAAAAGGGGATCCGACTGTTTTTTTTTTTTCAGTCCCCCTTCTTCATCTGGGCTAAAACAGAATACATCGATAGTCCTGGTCATAATCATACTTACACTTTATATAGTGAGAATTTTAGACTATTTATGTGATATTTTAATTACCTTTTGTATTTAGTTTCAGCCTTGATGAAGGGAGAAGTTCAACCCCAGAACGTGTTGGCCAACTTTTATCTTTGGTCATAATTTTTTATTTCATTTAATTTGGATGATGGTACATTAGGTATAATTCCTTATTTTATGCTTTGTTGTGAGGCCACACAATTATCTCTGGTCATTTTTTTCCATCCAAATGAATTTATTGCAATTAAAATGTGGCAACTAGAAGATAAAAAGCCAACGCGTTCCAGGGCCGACCGTTCCTCTTCATCATGGCTGAAACCAGTGGCGGCCGCTCATTAGGGGCGCATGGGGGCCGCCCCCCCCCCACCCCTCCAATCTATGCGCCCAGTCCTCTAATCTACATGCAGGGCACCGGACACAGGGATTTCTATGGATTTTTTTCATTTTTTTGACGTACATGATTAGAGCCTGAGGCTCTAATTGGCTTCAAAAAAGGGTGGGCTCGGGGACGCAGAGCACTGAGTCCACACTGTTGTGTGACATTAGCGAATGAATATTTGCTCATGTCTTCCTGTTTCTCCTCCTGGACAATCAGGAAGCGGGTCCTGAGACCCCATTGGCCAGGAGTCCAAAGACCCAATTGGGAGAAGCGATGGCCGGGACACGGAGGAGACAGAGAGGGTAAGCTGCCGCCTCAGCCGTGACCTGCAAAGGGTAAGTGCGGGCCTGGCGAGTGAGAGGGCGAGCCGGCGACTGGGGGGGGGGGGAGTGTAGGCATTGTTAATGATGTGCAGTGGCGGGCTGGAGTGACGGGGGTTGTGGTCAGGTCTGTCTTGCCACCCCCCCCCCCCCCCACCCCCGACCCATGGAGCCGAGGCTGCCACTGGCTGGTAGAAATCTGCCATAGTCTGGGTTTCCACCATACAGTATATATAAGTATGATTATGACAAGCAATCAGTTGGCTATTATTACTTTGATTGTCAATGTATTTTATTTCTCTGTGGCTGCTCTGTATGGTCCTGTGTGCGACCCGCTTTACTCGTTCTCTTTTTACCATTTTCTATGGTTTTTAAATTCCGCCAACAAAGCCGGCGAAGTCACTTTTTGTTTTTCGGGCGTGTCTCAGTAATATTTTGCCCCTCCCCTCATTCCTAGCAAGAGGGATTTGCCGCATGGTATATTCAGAGCCGCTGAATGATACGCCCTATAAAATGTTCCCGGGTGTGTCCAACAAAAAATGTCATGAATAAATCCTTCCAGCAAAAGTCTCCCAATAACTTTCTGATGTCTCAGTGAGTGACGGGTGAAGCTGGCGGGATTACACAAGACGATGACAATGTGGTGATGAGGTCATCTCTTCCTCGCTTTGTTTTATGAGGCATCTGAATTTATAATTGGAGGGATAACGTAAAACTGTCACTGATTTGTCTGAAGTCTCCTCCATTCTGTCTGATTAAGTTACTGGCTGTATAAAATGTTGGAGACTCACTGCAGAGCTACAGTCTTGTGATTCGGACACTCCTGTCAGACAGCGGAGCCAAAGCACTTCTCACTGCTTAGGTTGAATGGAGCGGTGAGGAGTTAGAACCCCTGTTGGGCTTTCATTGAGTCTGCCAGGAAGAAGGCACCAAAAATCAGTTCAATACACTCTTCATTTAACAGGGCTGAGCCCTGATGAAGCCATTTAAGCCCCCGAAATGAGTTGGACTTTTATGATATAGGAATCTAAATGAAATCAAATCTGGACTTTAGACATTCTGCTTTTGGTGCATTCCTCCTGCACGCTTACTCCCTATACAAGGCAAGAGAGCCAACCCTCGCCACTCAGTCCCTATTTGAGCCAAGTGCTGGCCTTTGACAACCACTCAGTCCCTATGTGAGCCAAGAGCCAACCTCCAATCACCAGCCAGTCCCTATGTGAGCCAAGAGCCAGCCTTCGAACACCACTCAGTCCCTATGTGAGCCAAGAGCCAGCCTTCGAACACCACTCAGTCCCTATGTGAGCCAAGAGCCAGCCTTCGAACACCACTCAGTCCCTATGTGAGCCAAGAGCTAGCCTTCAATCACTACTCAGTCCCTATGTGAGCCAAGAGCCAGCCTTCAGCCACCAATCAGTCCCTATGTGAACCAAGAGCCAGCCTTCGAACACCACTCAGTCCCTATGTGAACCAAGAGCCAACCTTCAGCCACCACTTAGTCCCTATGTGAGCCAAGAGCCAGCCTTCAACCACCACTCAGTCCCTATGTGAGCCAAGATCCAACCTTCACTCACCACTCAGTCCCTATGTGAGCCAAGAGCCAGCCTTCGAACACCACTATGTCCCTATGTGAACCAAGAGCCAACCTTCAGCCACCAGTCAGTCCCTATGGGAGCCAAGAGCCAGCCTTCGAACACCACTCAGTCCCTATGTGAACCAAGAGCCAACCTTCAGCCACCACTTAGTCCCTATGTGAGCCAAGAGCCAGCCTTCAACCACCACTCAGTCCCTATGTGAGCCAAGATCCAACCTTCACTCACCACTCAGTCCCTATGTGAGCCAAGAGCCAGCCTTCGAACACCACTATGTCCCTATGTGAACCAAGAGCCAACCTTCAGCCACCAGTCAGTCCCTATGGGAGCCAAGAGCCAGCCTTTGAACACCACTAAGTCCCTATGTGAGCCAAGATCCAACCCTCAACAACTACTCAGTCCCTATGTGAGCCAAAAGAGGACCTTTGACTACCACTCAGTGGCTTTTCAAGCCAAGAGCCAACCTTCAACCACCACTCAGTCCCTATGTGAGCCAAGAGCCAGCCTTCGAACCCTACTCAGTCCCTATGTGAATCAAGAGTCAACCTTCAACCACCACTCAGTCCCTATGTGAGCCAAGAGCCAGCCTTCGAACCCCACTCAGTCCCTATGTGAATCAAGAGCCAACCTTCAACCACCACTCAGTCCCTAAGTGAGCCAAGAGCTGACCTTCAACAATTACTTAGTCCCTATTCGAGCCAAGAGCTGACCTTTGACCACCATTCAGTCTCTATTTGAGCCAAGAGCTGACCTTCAATCACCACTCAGTCCCTATGTGATCCAAGAGCCAACCTTCAATCACCATTCAGTCTCTATTCAAGCGAAGAGCCAACTCTCAACTACTACTCAGCCCCTATGTGAGCCAATAGCCTACCCTTGACCATCACTCAGTCCCTATCTAAGCCAAGAGCCTACCCTTGACCATCACTCAGTCCCTATCTAAGCCAAGAGCCTACCCTTGACCATCACTCAGTCCCTATCTAAGCCAATAACTAACCTTCAGCCACCACTCAGTCCCTATTCAAGACAAGAGCTGACCCTCAAACACCACTCAGCACTGTACTAAGCAGTAGTAATTGCTGCCCCTCCATCTCCCATGAATGGGACCATACAGGAAGCTGTTATAAAGACAGATTTGTGTATTTATGCCAGCTCCATGTACAAATACATTCATATGCGTTTTATTAAGTACACTAGCTTTCATTTTTATAGTGGAACTTTGTGCCTTCCAGACAAGAAACGTGAACTGCTTTCTGTCTTACTGAAGATTTCTGATAGTTACACGGCTGACAAAAATTGTTTTATGGTTTCGCCAGAGTCTATAGGCCAACCTTGGCACGCATTTGGAGCAGTGTACAATCTGGGGGATTAATCGCTACTACATAATCTTTGAATAGTTGATGTTATTGGGTTTGCTTTGTTTCCATTTGTTTAGAGAATATTTGCTACTCTTGGGGATGTCTTTTGTTTTCTATTTTAAATTGCCATTGGACCATTGGTTGCATCTATTCACTAATTCCCTTTAGCGTTCTCTAGAATTGATACATTCTATCTCTTCTTACAAAGATTTAATAGGCTGCTCAGCGCCATCTAGTGGCCATAATGCAGTATTTTACTACTGCTCATACTAAAAGAACATTTGTTTAGAAAAGAAATAGCCTAAAGGAAGTTTGTTGTTGCCCAATTCACACAGAATGAATGTACTGTTAGCGCAGATTCACTTGACGAATAACCACGGGAGGTTGCTGGGCTGTGAGTCCAGCATTGTGAGGTTATGGGAGATCAAGATACTGGAATTGTAACTGCTCAGATTAAAGCTGAACTCCGGGCACAAAAGACACAAACGAATGCAACTCTGTAATCATGAATACATCACTAAAGGCATTTTTTCAAGTAAGTACCTGAATGTGATCTGGTATCAGCCCATGTACAGCAGAGCTCAGACTGGGAAAAAAGGAGCCAATCAGTTGTGCCCACTGGCTAACAAGGAAGAGAGCAGAGGGATGACCTCATCAATCTGCTGCTTCTCCTATCACTGCCTAGTCACAGGCATGGGTGTCCGCAGAACTTTTTTCAGGGAGGGGCATCATTTTAAGGTCACCCATTCTCTGACCCTTTTTCGACAATGACATTATAACAGTCATAGACTGCAGACGTAGTATACAGGTGATGGTCAGAGACTGCGGACATGGCCCAAGAGACTGTCAGAGACTGCGGACATGGCCCAAGAGACTGTCAGGGACTGCAGACATGGCACAAGAGACTGTCAGAGATGGCATACATGGCTTAAGAGACTGTAAGAGACTGCATACATGTGGGGGGTGACAGAAAGAGACGGGGGGTGACAGAGAGAGGATGGGTGACAGAGAGAGGGGGGTGACAGAAAGAGACAGAGGGGGTGACAGAGAGAGACAGAGGGGGGTGACAGAGAGAGGGGGGGTGAAAAAGACAGAGGGGTGAGAGAGAGAGAGGGGGTGACAGAGAAGGGTGATGAGGGTCATCGCTCCTGATCTGATCCCTGATTCCAGGGGGGGGGGCACTTGCCCCCCCTGCCCCTACCTGAAGACGCCCATGGTCACAGGCTGGGGGAGGATCCAGCCCTCTAGATAAAAAGCAGGTTTCCTGGCCTGCCAGACAGGGCTGTCTTATGTGACAGAGCTAGCTGTGTAAATCTCAGGGCTGGATGGACAGAAATACAAATCCTTCCTTTGCCCGCTCCCACATATGTACTTTCTCTGCCTATTTAGCCGGGAGTTAGGGGCGGCAGCCCTGGGCGCAATGGTTTACTGTAGGGATTGCAAGGCTGATAGGAGTAGGGATAGTGGTAGTGATTTTGAAAAGCGGGTGACTGCTGGGTCCCCTAAGCTTGGACATCATGATCGGGATAGGGGCGCAGTTGGCATTTATGCCCTGGGTGCTGGGTGGCCTTGTCCCGGCACTGAGGTTTACTATCATGTGTCCATTCTCTGCCCCCTTGCTCTGCTGTGCCCAGGGCAGCTTCCCCTCCTGCCCACCCCTTGTCCCGGCCCTGTGTGACTGTCTTGGAGAGCAAGGCAAAGTCTCAGAACTTTCCTCAGCCGTTATCACCATCCTGTGTCATGTTGGGGCCGTGTCGGCCGTTTTACAGTAGTCAGGGTGACAGTTTTTTTTGCGTATTTACCCTCATATTGTAACAATGTAGTCCATTCTTAGATTTCGATATGTATTTGAAACACTCGCTGGAGTCCTGTTTTTGGTCTTTCTCGGGAGGTAATCCCCCCCTGCTCGGCAATATGAGCCGTTCAGTCAATGCTCAATGGTAACTCTGGCCTTCATCTTGAAGGAACATCTTGTTGCATTCATGCCGTGATGGTTAAAAAAAAGAAAAGAAATAAAAGTCTTTCGACATAGCAGCAGCGGCGGCGCTACACAATGTTCCAGCTCCGGAAAAGACTTGCCAATGGCTTGCGATGCTAAGGCCAGCACCGGCTCCCAACCAAGATTGCAAATTGGAGACCAGTGAGGTGGAGGCCGGGAAGACCGCTGACCATCTCTGCTTTGTTTAATTTTTATTTATTTTTCCTTCCTTGTTCGACGAAATACCACATACAACCGGCCACGTCTCCCCTCGGGTTACCAGGCTGCTCGACCTCTTTTTTTTTTACGCTTCTTGGTCCGTGCCAGGAGCTCCGAGGTATTCCTATCGCTTCTCTCTCCAGCCCCCCCCGAGAGCCGACCTCAGCGTACACAGCTGCAATTGGCCGCTGACAGCTTCTGCACAACCTGCCAGTTGTGATTGATGTCCATGAATGCCACATTCTCGTAGCTGGTGGGGCGGCAGCAGGGGTGGTTGCTGACCCGTCCGTGGGCGCCATGGTTGATCAGCTTGTGTTTGAGCATTGAGGTCAGCGTGATGTCGTAAGTGTTGCGCTGTTGCTGGCACGAGCCACTGCAGTAGTAGAACGTAATCCACTCTTCGGAGTCGAAGCCCAGGCCTAAGTCCCGCACTCGCACCCTCAGGCTCTGCCTGCTGCAATCTTTTTCCCTGTCATTGTTCTTGTCTTTTCCACGGTTTCCGGCCTTCTTGTTCTTTTTCGGCTTCGCCGAGGCTTCTGGGGAACGCTCTGAGCGAAACAAGACGTCTGCAAACTCGTCATCACTGGGCGCTTCCAGGGTTGCATTTTCTGAAAGAAAAATATAAAGTTTAATCATTATCATACCTCATATAGTGAAAAAAATCTTGTATTCTGGTGCCTGTACAGGTGAAATATAGGTAATAAAAGTGTCAGGACCTGGATCACCTGCTGGGGGCACCGTGCTTCCCAGAGTGGAAGGTTGTAGTTCCCACCAGCGGGTGTCTCCCAGCAGATCTCAGTAATCAGTTTATATCTGATGCTGGCTGCTGGGAGGGTATTTAGGTCCTCCCCTATAAGTGCCTCACTTAAAGCGGGAGTCCGCCGTTTTTTTTTTTTTAAAAGCCAGCAGCTACAAATACAGCAGCTGCTGACTTTTAAAATAAGGACACTTACCCGCCTAGCGCGCCTGCGATGTCGGCACCCGAAACCGATCTCTCGATCGTCTCTCGGGTGCTGCCACCGCCATCTTGGGTATGGGAATCAGGAAGTGGAGCCTTTCGGCTTCATTTCCCGGTTCCCTACTGCACATGCGCGATTCGCGCTGCGCAATAAGGATGGACCCCGCTGTCTCTGGGATCTGTGTGTTTCCCAGCAGGCAGCGGGGGACTTTCGGAAAGGGCCGTAGATCTACGCCCCTTTCCGCAGAGAGCTATCCCGCAAGTGGGTACAGTTACCTGGATTATCCAGGTAACTGCACCCCCCTCCCCCCTGAAAGGTGCCAATTGTGGCGCCGGAGGGGGGGAGGATTCCAATGAGCGGAAGGTCCACTTTAGGGTGGACCTCCGCTTTAAATCTCCCTTAAATCACATTGAACCACATTGGTCCCAGTCCCCTAAGTGTAGCCACACAGATCTGGACATCCCTGCTGCTGATTCCTGACAGATAGTATTCATTATATCACTCCATTTATTTCCCATGCTTTTCGTCACACTTACCTCTCCAGGGATCCAGCACACGGCCTTCAGCACTTTTAAGCTTTAGCCAGAACAGCGGCACCTCGACCAACTAGGAGACAGACCTTGTGATTGGAGATACCGCCAATCAAGAGACAGCTTTCTTCATTGGTGTCACTTTCATTTTTAACGTGACGCATGGCTTGGCATTCAAACAATGTGTTGCCATGCTTCAGCTGAGCCCCCCTGCTACAGACCTAACCCTTTTTGCCTCCTTAACCCTCTGTCCCAGAATTGAGACCCAATGTCTTCTAGTGTGCCGTGTAAGCCCCTTTACACTAGTGCACCCCAATAACTCCAAGTGCCCTCCAAAGTATCCTGTGCTATAGGGTCTGTGCTCTAGGGTCTTTGTGCCTCCCTGGCCCTCTGTTCCAGATTCGGGACCCCGTGTCTTCTAGTGTGCCTTGTGATTCCAGTGCACCCCTTAGAATCTTGTGTCATCTAGTGACTCCAAGTGCCCTCCAAAGCATCTTATGTGATCTAGGGTCTTCATGCCTCCCTGGTCCTCTGGGTCTTCTAGTGTGCCCTGTGCCCCCAGCCACTCCAGTGAACCCCTGAGTATTTAGTGTCATCTAGAGACCACAGTGCGCTTCTCTGTTCCCCTGTGTCTCCAAGTATGCCTTGATGTACCATGTGTATTGGAGTGACTCCTACTGTGCCCTTTGCACCTCCGTCATGCCTGTGTCCCCACGCTCTCTCCAATAAGCTTTTGTGTCATCTGGACCCTCAGTAGATATGGTCCATGACAGCTTTATTTATATTTTTCTTCACATTTAATTGCAGACAGCCAACCCCATACACTGACCTTGGCTATGCTCCGTCAAAGGTCCTTCTGGGTATGGGGGAACATGTAACCTGCTCCCTTGTGATCGGGCATCACACTGTCAAAGGAGCAAGGAAGTGACTTCAATGGCTGCAGTGGAGGAAGGAGTGGTGAGGGAGTAAAAAGCAAGGAGAGTATAGTGGTGTCGGGAAGGGGGCGGTGGTCTTAGGAAGAGACACTGTCATGGCCAAGGTACAGTGGCTATTTAAGCTGAGCCTCCCAAAATAGAATAGACTTAAAAAACATCTCTCTCTCACTCACCATAAGTAGATGTCCAGGTTGACCTAATGGACACATCTATGTTCTCCTCCACCACAAATTCAGTGTTCCTGGGGTCAGGCACTGCTAGGCTGTCGCTTTCTGCATTGGGCCGACCTTCCATGATTGGAGTTGAGGACACGGTAGCAGCCATGAATGACAGTAGCAGCAGTGACACTAGTAGAATCCAGAGTGTTACCTGGTGGAAAAGGGTGAGACAGCAGTCAGCACTCTACACTGCACATATATGAAGTAAAAACAGACACCCCTAAAATTAAGTCCTCCCAGACTCTGGAATTTAAATGATGTCTTTAGAGAGAGGATATGTTGCCCAAAACTATTTTTTACACAGTAAGTGGAAGGTGGAACTTAGTCACTTGTTTCTGGTGGGAACTTCCTGTCAGTTACACCCCTGTTTGTGTCCTTCATTTCATTACAGCTAATCCTCATTAAAGCACCCAAATTTCACCCACCCCTATTGCACTGGAAAGTAGATCCTTTATATATGCAACAAAACTTGGTGCCCAACGTGGGGCCTCTCATCCCATGTGAAACAAAACCTGGTGCCCCATGGTGGTCTCTCATCATATATGTAAAAAAATGGTGCTCTCTTATCACATGTGCAACAAATTGGTGCCCAACAGGGGCTCTCATCACATATGCATCAAAATGGTGCTCTACATGGGGCTTCTCATCATATATGCAACAAACTGGTACCCAACATGGTACCTCTCATCATATGTGCAACAAAATGGTGCCCACCATGGGGCCTCTCATCATATGTGCAACAAAATGGTGCCCACCATGGAGCCTCTCATCATATGTGCAACAAAATGGTGCCCACCATGGGGCCTCTCATCATATGTGCAACAAAATGGTGCCCACCATGGAGCCTCTCATCATATGTGCAACAAAATGGTGCCCACCATGGGGCCTCTCATCATATGTGCAACAAAATGGTGCCCAACGTGGTACCTCTCATCATATGTGCAACAAAATGGTGCCCACCATGGGGCCTCTCATCATATGTGCAACAAAATGGTGCCCACCATGGAGCCTCTCATCATATGTGCAACAAAATGGTGCCCACCATGGGGCCTCTCATCATATGTGCAACAAAATGGTGCCCAACGTGGTACCTCTCATCATATGTGCAACAAAATGGTGCCCACCATGGGGCCTCTCATCATATGTGCACAGGGGCAGACTGACAACTCATGGGGCCCCCAGGCAATAGAAGATTATGGGGCCCCCAGGCAATAAGAGAAGATTATGGAGCCCTTGGGCAATAGGAGATTATGGGGCTCCCAGGCAATAAGAGAAGATTATGGGGCCCCTGGGCAATAGGAGATTATGGGGCTCCCAGGCAATAGGAGAAGATTATGGGGCCCCTGGGCAATAGGAGGTTATTGGGCCCCCAGGCAATAGGAGATTATGGGGCACCCAGGCAATAGATTATGGGGCCACACAGTATACACATACACAGATACACAATATGCACACACAGTATACACACACACAGAATACACACACACACAAACACTGAAAAGGTACAGGAGAGGTGGGGCAGCTATAATCTTGGTATTTTTTTTAAAAACACAGAGTTTTACATACTGTCCCTGGTTTTATTGAGGCTGACAACTCTGATGGGGCCCCTTAGTGGCATGGGGCCCTCGGGCAGTGCCTGAGTGCCCGAATGGTCAGTCCGCCTCTGTATGTGCAACAAAATGGTGCCCAACGTGGTACCTCTCTATATATGTGCAACAAAATGGCACCCAATGTGGAGCCTTTCAAAATGTGGGCAACAAAATGGCACCCAACGTGGGGCCTCTCCTCTTATGTGCAATAAAATAGCGCCCAATGTGGCACCTCTCCTAATCTCCATAATGTACAATAAATGGCATCCAACATGGTGCCTCACTTCATATGTTTAGCAAATGGTACCTAACGTGTGGCCTCTCATCATATATGGAACAAAATGGTGTACAACGTGGGGCCTCTCATCATATGCACGAAAAAATTGCACCCAATGTGGTCGCCTCTTATCTGTGCAAGAAAATGGTGTCCAATGTGGAGCCTCTCATCATATGCACAACAAAATGGCACCCAACATGGGGCCCCCCTCATCATATGCGCAAACAAAATTGCACCCAATGTAGGGGTCTCTCATCTGTGCAAGAAAATGGCACCTAATGTGCAGCCTCTCGTCATATGCGCAACAAAACTGCCTGACATGGGGCTTCTCCTCATAATGTAGCAGCAGACAGATTTGGGAGAGATGCCACACAAAAATCGCAATTTCTCAGAGTAATCCATGTCAGAGCTCTAGCCAAACCACAAACATCATCACACCATAGAAAGGAAATATAAAAAAAAGAAATATAAAGTCCATTATTAAAACCCTCCGTTGTCTGGAAATACAGACGTGAATCTGCATGAACTCTTTTACAAAGCAATGAATGTAATACAGGTTATAAAACATTTATTGGTTTTAACCACTACAATACTGGGCACTTTCACCCCCTTCCTTCCCAGCCCAATTTTCAGCTTTCATCGCTCTAGCACTTTCAGTGACAATTGCGCGGTCATGCTACACTGTACCCAAATGAAATTGTTATCATTTTGTTTGCACAAATAGAGCTTTATTTTGGTGGTATTTATTCACGACTCCGTTTTTTATTTTTTGCGATATAAGCGCAAAAAAAAAGCGGAAATTTGGAAAAAAAACAATATTTTCTTTTTTTCTATTTTAAAAGAAATCCAATAAAATCAAATTTTGTCATAAATTTAAGCCAAAATGTATTCTGCTACATGTTTTTGGTAAAAAAAAATCTGTTAAGTGTATAATAATTGGTTTGTGTGATCACGGACATATGTACACAAATGATCATGTACATATGTGTGCAGGTGATCACGTACATATGTGTGCAGATAATCATTGGGACATGTGATTTTAGTGGGACATATGTGGGGGACATGTTTTTATTATTAGGGACATGTGTTTTTATTATTTGGGGACATGTGTGTTTTGGGGACATATGTGGGGACATTGTGTTTGTACTGTGTGGTGTGTTGTGTGTTGACACTACACTGGTGATCAGTGAGTAAAAAGCTGTAAAAACAGCTCATACTCACTGATCATCAGCCGGCTGCAGCGTTCTGCTCTCCTCTCCTCAGCGGTGACTTCTGTGTGAGGAGAGGAGGAGCCGATTGCCTAGCAACCGGCTGTTTGTTTACATCACATGACGGCTGTGATTGGACATGGCCGTCATGTGATCAGGAGGGCCAATCACAGAGCCCTCCTGCCGATCTGAGATGCGCCGTGTCCAGGTGACACGAGCACATCGGGATCGCGCCGCTGCACGGGCACGCGCGCACGGGCACGCGCGCGATCCCGCTCCTTCTGAATGACGTTCCTGAACGTCCTATCAGAAGTAGACGGCTCCGACCCGGCCGTATATATGCATTGGCCGGGTGGGAAGTGGTTAAATAGAGAATTTGTGTGCACGTACTTCTGTATTTCAAGACAAAGGAGTTTTTTTTAATGGTTTTTATATTTCCTTTGTATTGGAGTAGTTGATATATATATATATATATATATATATATATATTTCCTTTACATGGTGTAGTTGTATCCAGGGCTTTTTTTCTCAGAGAATAGGTACAGGAACCCAACCACGCCCGCCACACTCACATACCTGCCAAATGGCATCAAATAGTAGCTCTTCCCTCCGCATACAACCCCCTCCCTCCACTGCCCTCATTCCCCCCCTCCTTAAACACTCCACCATCTGTCATATATCTTACCATTGTTGCAATATTAAGCTGAAACACCTATCTGGCTGTAGTACCTCCCAGCATACTATACTATACTATACTACAGTCACTTGCCAGGGAGGTTATGCAGTAGGAACATCAACAACTGGTCACCAGGGAAATAATGGACACCACAGAGGGTGCAGCCTACCCCGCACGCTCTCCTGTCCATGACTGCACCGAACCCTGAGCACCTGTTCTGTATCTCCCTTGTCCCTGTCCGGCACTCACAGTGGGATCTGCATAGGAGATCTGACCTGTGCGAGCTAATGGGAGATAAGCTATCACTTGGAAATGCAGAAGCTGGACTTCAGTGTTACCAAGTGATAGTGGTGAGCAGGGAGCAGAAGGCCTGAGCCAGAGGTGGTGGAACTGAGTTCCCCCTAGTTCCTGCTGAAAAAAAGCCCTGGTTGTATTCCAACCAATATTTTTCCTTTAACGTATAATTACAATATGCTGCATTATAATATTGTATAATTTTTATGTTGAACACTAACAAGATTGTTGCAAATAATCCTTACTAATGTTCTTAGCAGATTCAACTGGTAAAATTTTAGATTGTTCAAGGATCTGTGAAAGTCCACATATGCCATCCCTGGGAACGCTAGGTTTGACAAAGGGGGACGAGCCCATGAAACCCGTTGCATTGTTAATCTTGTTATACAGGAGTAGGCAGGGGTATACAGGCAGCATGTCTCGGTCTGCTTCTAGACCAAAGCTCCAGCGTGGATTGCGCTGAAAGACATGGGTGCATGTGTCAGCCGCTACAGTGCAGAAGATCCGATTATGAAGTTCAGAATCACTGACCATGTTTTCTGCTCTCCCTACATAGTGAGACCACATAAAAAGTGGTTCTAAAGCCTCAAGGTTTTTTTTACCTCAAGGTAAAAAAAACTTTCTGTGCTACAGGATCCCCCCCAGTCAATGTAAGGAGCATTCCTCCCACTGACCTCCAATGTAAGGGACATTCTTCCCACTGATAACCAATGTAAGGAACATTCTTCTCACTGATCACCAATGTAAGGAACGTTCTTCTCACTGATCACCAATGTAAGGAACATTCTTCTCACTAATCACCAATGTAAGGAACATTCTTCCCACTGATCACCAATGTAAGGAACATTCTTCCCACTGATCACCAATGTTAGGAGCATTCTTCCCACTGATCACCAATGTAAGGAACATTCTTCCCACTGATCACCAATGTAAGGAACATTCTTCTCACTGATCACCAATGTAAGGAGCATTCTTCCCACTGATCACCAATGTAAGGAACATTCTTCCCACTGATCACCAATGTAAGGAACATTCTTCTCACTGATCACCAATGTAAGGAACATTCTTCTCACTGATCACCAATGTAAGGAACATTCTTCTCACTGATCACCAATGTAAGGAACATTATTCTCACTGATCACCAATGTAAGGAACATTCTTCTCACTGATCACCAATGTAAGGAACATTCTTCTCACTGATCACCAATGTAAGGAACATTCTTCTCACTGATCACCAATGTAAGGAACATTCTTCCCACTGATCACCAATGTAAGGAACATTCTTCCCACTGATCACCAATGTAAGGAACATTCTTCCCACTGATCACCAATGTAAGGAACATTCTTCTCACTGATCACCAATGTAAGGAACATTCTTCTCACTGATCACCAATGTAAGGAACATTCTTCTCACTGATCACCAATGTAAGGAACATTCTTCTCACTGATTACCAATGTAAGGAACATTCTTCCCACTGATCACCAATGTAAGGAGCATTCTTCTCACCGATCACCAATGTAAGGAACATTCTTCTCACTGATCACCAATGTAAGGAACATTCTTCCCACTGATCACCAATGTAAGGAGCATTCTTCTCACTGATCACCAATGTAAGGAGCATTCTTCTCACTGATCACCAATGTAAGGAACATTCTTCCCACTGATCACCAATGTAAGGATCATTCTTCTCACTGATCACCAATGTAAGGAGCATTCTTCTCACTGATCACCAATGTAAGGATCATTCTTCTCACTGATCACCAATGTAAGGAGGATTCTTCCCACTGATCACCAATGTAAGGAGCATTCTTCTCACTAACCTCCAATATAAGGAGCGTTCTTATGAAACTGATCACCAATGTAAGGGACATTCTTCCCATTGGCCTCCAATGTAGGGAACATTCTTCTCACTGATCACCAAAGAATTAATTTTAAGAGGTGTTCCTGTGACCTAAAAATTATGTAAAGGGTTCCACCAGTATAGAAAGGAGACTCTAAAGCGTCCTTAGATCACTTATAAACTCCCGCGCAATTTACATAGATCAGAGTCTTATCTGATCTAATTAAAAATACATGGTCCTGTACGAGTCACTTGATGCGACTCCCGTGTCTGTATCTTCTGATGTAGTGCTATAAGTTTGGGATAGTATCAGATATAGACTCACCTTACAGCTCCAGGGCGGGGATGTCACACAGAGGGATCCTCTTCCCATGAACGGCTTGGTCCTGTCTGGAGAAGAAAATGAAAGATGATCAGAAGCGCTGCCTACTGGGAACGGCAAAGGTGGTCAGACTCAAAGCTCCATCCAACAACAACGTTCTATAGACGTTCTACCGATCTATCACAGACAGGTCTTTCTTATAATGGTCAAAAAAAAAAAGGAACCTGCAATGTCGTAGGAAACCATGCAAGCCTTCCAGATAATTCATATTATTTCATGGAGGTCTCCTTGTTCTTCTCTGTCCTGCTGAGTATGTCTGTCTGACTGTGAGACCCAAATCACTAAAATCTCATTTAAGCTTTAATATATTCTACTTTTCTTGAAGATAGATTTCCTCATCATTTAGTATTATTTTTATATCTCTTGTGCTTTTCTGTTTATTAAATTTTTTAAATTATTTTTTCCATCTACATCTAATTGCCAAAAGTATTGGGACACCTGCCTTTACACGCACATGACCTTTAATGTCATCCCAGTCTTAGTTCGTAGGGTTCAATATTGAGTTGGCCCACCCGACCTTTAATGTCATCCCAGTCTTAGTCTGTAGGGTTCAATATTGAGTTGGCTCCGCTCTTTGCAGCTATAACAGCTTCAACTCTTCTGGGAAGGCCGTCCACAAGGTTTAGGAGGGTGTTTATGGGAATGTTTGACCATTCTTCCAGAAGAGCACTGCTGTGGGATGAGAAGGCCTGGCTCGTAGTCTCCACTCTAATTCATCCCAAAAGGTGTTCTATTGGGGTTGAGGTCAGGACTCTGTGAAGGCCAGTCAAGTTCCTCCACCCCCTAACTCACTCAACCATGTCTAATAAAGTGTATATCCACTTGGCCAGTCCAGGCCAATTCTGACATTCATTTCCTACATGTAAAAAACATATGTTTTTTTGCTAGTTAATGACTTATGCCGTGTACACGCGGCCGGACTTTTCGTCGGACAGAACTCCGATGGACTTTTCAACGGAGTTCCGCTGAAATGGACTTGTCTACACACAATCACACCAAAGTCCAACGGATTTGAATGTGATGACGCACGACCGGACTAGAATAAGGAAGTTCATAGCCAGTAGCCAATAGCTGCCCTAGCGTCGGTTTTCGTTCCGTCGGACTAGCATACAGACAAACGGATTTTTCGACCCGGACTCGAGTCCGTTGGAAAGATTTGAAACATGTTCTAAATCTAAAGTACGTCTGATTTTTCGACAACAAGGGTCCGATGAAGCCCCACACACGATTGAATTGTCCCGTGGATTTGTTCCGTCGGACCTTTGCTGCCAAAAATTCCGGCCGTGTGCAGACTGACAACTCATGGGGCCCCCCGAGCAATAGGAGATTATGGGGCCCCCAGGCAATCAGAGATTATGGGGCCACACAGTAGACACAAACACACACACAGTATACAATCACACGGTATACACAGACATGTTTCTATTGGCTGAGAAGGTACTGGAGAGGTGGGGCAGCTATAATCTCAGGATTTTTAGACCAAAAGGATGTCGGTAAGGGACATTTCAGAGACAAATGTAAAAAAAATAAAAAAAATAAGCACAAATTTTTACATACTGTCCCTGGTTTTACCGAGGCTGGCAACCCTGATGGGGCCCCCTTGTGGCTCGGGGCCCTCGGGCAGTGCCCGAGTGGCCCAATGGTCAGTCCGCCCCTGGCCATGTGTATATGGCATTAGAACCCCAAAACATTTATTTATATTTTATATATATATTTATATATATATATATATATATATATATATATATATATATTTATTTATTTATATTTATTCATTTATTTAAGCAGAGGCCCTAGGGCAGTGATGGCGAACCTTGGCACTCCAGATGTTTTGGAACTACATTTCCCAGGATACTCATCTACACTGCAGAGTGCATGAGCATCATGGGAAATGTAGTTCCAAAACATCTGGGGTGCCAAGGTTCACCATCACTGCCCTAGGGAATGAAATGGTGGGTGTCACATACAACGGGATAAAAAATACACTTTAATGAGTTTTAATGCACAAAAACACAATATAGTACAAAATTTTTTGGTAAAATATACAATTTTATGTTATGCTGAGTAAATTGATATCAAACATACCATGCTTAAAAATTGCGTCTGTCCATAGGCGACGCTTTAAATCCTTCGCAAGTTATCAGTTTAGTGTTACACAGGAGATCTGGCGCTACAATTGTTGCTCTCGCTCTGGCGTTCGCGCCGATACCTCACACGTGCGGTGTGATTGCTGTTTACATAAGAGCGCGGGGACCTACGTGCGCGTTCGCATTTGCGTGTGAGCGTGGGGGAACGGGGGCGCTTCAAATTTTTTTATTATTATCCTCTTTTTATTTATTTTTAATTTTTTTTAACACTGTACCTTTTAACTTTTTTTTTTTTTTTTGATTAACTATTACAAGGGATGAACAACATCTAATAGCAAGGTACATGACAGATCCTCTTTATGGAGCGATCTGGGGTCTATTAAACGTATGGCGGACAGGAAGTGGATAAACAGTATATACTGTATACTATATTAAGGTTTGTACTTTAGGTGTAGTTTTTACACATCATAATTTATCTGTTCATTCTTACCAACATTTCCATCTCAGTCCCTGGAACACAGTTAGAGTAACTCCACTTTTGTGGAGGGGGGGGGGACTCCTCCCCCCTCAGGGTAATCTCTGTACATTGCAGGGATTGTGACAAACGTTATTGCAGAGTCGTAGCTTTTGTTATTCTGAAGAAATAGCAGTTTGTTTGTCTGTGTCCATGTGATGAGTGGATAAGTATGGGAGTGACTTCATAATTATCAACCAGCTGCTGCACTTGAAGGGCTATGGGGAAAGTGGCAGGGTCTGCATCCCTTTAGATGTGATTTCCTTTTGGGAGTATCTCACCAAAAACACGAGCGCTATTAACCCTTTCTTTAGTCGCTAGTGAGGGGTTAAAGGGCCCCGTTAGTGGCCGAAAAGTGCAGCTTAAAAGACGGTAAAGCGGAGCGACCCCAGTGGGAAAGGGGTCAAAATCTTCTACGAGAGTGTAGTGACTGAGTTCATATCTTCTCAAACCACTTAATGCCAAATCCAGTATCTGTACATCATTTGGCTTTAAGTAGTTGTACCAGGATGATGCCTGTAGGCACTGATAGGTGGCACTGATGGGCAGTGATAGGCGGCACTGATGGGCACTGGTAGGTGGCACTGATAGGCAGCACTGATAGGTGTCACTGATGACGAGGCACTGATGGGCACTGATTGGCAGCACTGATTGGCACTGATAGGTGGCACTGGTGGGCACTGATTAGCAGTACTGATGGCCACTGATAAGTAGCACTGGTGGGCACTGATTATCAGTACTGATGGGCACTGATAGGTGGCACTGGTGGGCACTGATTAGCAGCAGTGGAGGGCACTGATTAGCAGTACTAATGGGCACAGATAGGTGGCACTGATTAGCAGCAGTGGAGGGCACTGATTAGCAGTACTAATGGGCACTGATAGGTGGCACTGATGGGCACTGATTAGCAGCAGTGGAGGGCACTGATTAGCAGTACTAATGGGCACTGATAGGTGGCACTGATGGGCACTGATTAGCAGCAGTGGAGGGCACTGATTAGCAGTACTAATGGGCACTGATAGGTGGCACTGATGGGCACTGATTAGCAGCAGTGGAGGGCACTGATTAGCAGTACTAATGGGCACTGATAGGTGGCACTGGTGGGCACTGATTAGCAGCACAGGTGAAGCCCGGTTAATGGCCAATAACTGGCTTCTGTTTACTTCTGTGATCCACTGTCATTGGTTGACAGGTGATCACGTGGCAAAGGGAAAGGGCCCTCTGTGATTGGCCCTTTACCCCGATCTGTGATCAGCCGAGATGCCAATGGATGCCTTCCTGGCATTTTAATCCTGCGCGGTAGCCGTATTTTGGTTATAATGCGGGTGCCAAGTGGTTAAAGCCGACGGCTGGATTTTTTGTAAAAGCCATCCTAGTGGCTTGCTTTTATAGGCCATTGGGGGGGGGGGGGCATGGGGAGATTCTGCCGGCCTACCATAGAGATCATGGAGGGACAGAAGGTCCCTTATGACCTCTGTGGTACAGGAAGTGTGGTCACTTCCTGTTTCCTGGATGTAAACAGCGCCATTTTAAAATGGGCAAATTTATCTTGGTGTGACCAGATGCTCTTAGGGCAGAGGAGAGGTCTGGGGGTTTAATAGACTCCGGATCTCTGCATAAAGAGTACCTGTCACAAGCCTATTGCTGTTACAAGAGATGTTTACATCCCATTTTATTCACTAGGGCCTCTGCCAGGGGCACCTCTCGTGCTGCCAGCAGATAGGAAATATGAGCCGATGTACAAAGGGGTGGCGGCGCTCGTATTCCGGTCTGGACAAATTTGCGGCACAGAGGGAGACGTGTTGTGACACGCGGCTCACAAAGGAGAAAAGCCTTCAATGCTTTCACTGGATTGCGGGGAAATGTTTGTGTTCAGGTCCTTTTTCTGTCTTTGTATAGAGAGACCTGTCAGAACAAGAAGGAGCTGTCCCACGTGGCCTCAGCGAGAAGAGTCTGATTGAAGAGCCGTGTTTATAGTGGCTTTGGGAAAGCCTCCAGGTTGGGGGTTTGGAAGAGCGCTCAGTACACATTACATAGACGGAACACAAGGCCACCAGCTCCGACCTCGGCCCACCTCTCTCGGCTTCCTCTGGAACATTCTCCTTTTATATAAAGGACGGGTGATACAGAGTTCATAGGCTCAGCCTCTCCCGATATCGGATGATCACCTTGCTCCAGTTTGGTGAGATGCATTGGAGTCAACGGGGCAGCAAATGTTGGGTTATGGTTGATTTAGTGAGTTTAAAGGGCAACTCTACCTCTGTACAATTGTCCTTTAATCCGTCAAAGGGCCAACAAAAATCTTTACAAAAATTTGCGGGTTGGAAAAAAAATTAGTTTTATAAATAGATGAGTCTCCTTTTACAAAAGGGTCCCCATCAGAATCCCCCTCCCCCTTACATCAGAGTCCCGCCCCTTACATCAGAGTCCCCCCCCCCTTACATCAGAGTCCCGCCCCTTACATCAGAGCCCCCCCTCTTATGTCAGGTCAGGGTCCTCATCAAAATCCTCCCTTAGGCCCGGTTCACACATGCTGCGGCCGCAGCTCACAGCAGGGGGTCCGGTTGCATCCCTGTTCACCGATTCAGGTACGGATCAGGTCTGAATTTTTGCCTGAATTTGCACCTGAATTGGAACCGCAGGACTCTTTCCAAATGTGGACCGCAGCCGCCCCGCAGCTGTGTGAACCGCATCCATTGAGAGCGGGTCACACCCTCCTGTTATGTGCATTGGATGCGGGGAAACTCACATCCAATTTGCATATGTATTAACCAAGACTTACATCAGGGTACCCATCACAGTCCACTCCTACATCAGGGTCCCCATCACAGTCCTTCTTCTACATCAGGGTCCCCATCACAGTCCTTCTCCTACATCAGGGTCCCCATCACAGTCCTTCTCCTACATCAGGGTCCCCATCACAGTCCTTCTCCTACATCAGGGTCCCCATCACAGTCCTTCTCTTACATCAGGGTCCCCATCACAGTCCTTCTCCTACATCAGGGTCCCCATCACAGTCCTTCTCCTACATCAGGGTCCCCATCACAGTCCTTCTCCTTACATCAGGGTCCCCATCACAGTCCTTCTCCTTACATCAGGGTCCCCATCACAGTCCTTCTCCTTACATCAGGGTCCCCATCACAGTCCTTCTCCTTACATCAGGGTCCCCATCACAGTCCTTCTCTTACATCAGGGTCCCCATCACAGTCCTTCTCCTACATCAGGATCCACATAACAGTCCTCCTTACATCAGGGTCAACATCACAGTCCTTCTCCTACATCAGGGTCCCCATCACAATCCTTCTCTTACATCAGGGTCCCCATCACAGTCCTTCTCTTACATCAGGGTCCCCATCACAGTTCTTCTCCTTACATCAGGGTCCCCATCACAGTCCTTCTCCTACATCAGGGTCCCCATCACAATCCTTCTCTTACATCAGGGTCCCCATCACAGTCCTTCTCTTACATCAGGGTCCCCATCACAGTCCTTCTCCTTACATCGGGGTCAACATCACAGTCCTTCTTCTTACATCAGGGTCGCAATCACAGTCCTTCTCCTTAAATCAGGGTCCCCATCACAGTCCTTCTCCTTACATCAGGGTCCCCATCACAGTCCTTTTCCTACACCAGGGTCCCCATTACAGTCCTTCTCCTTACATCAGGGTCCCCATCACAGTCCTTCTTACATCAGGGTCCCCATCACAATCCTTCTCTTACATCAGGGTCTCCATCACAGTCCTTCTCTTACATCAGGGTCCCCATCACAGTCCTTCTCCTTACATCAGGGTCCCCATCACAGTCCTTCTCCTACATCAGGGTCCCCATCACAATCCTTCTCTTACATCAGGGTCCCCATCACAGTCCTTCTCTTACATCAGGGTCCCCATCACAGTCCTTCTCCTTACATCAGGGTCCCCATCATAGTCCTTCTCCTACATCAGGATCCACATAACAGTCCTTCTCCTTACATCAGGGTCCCCATCACAGTCCTTCTCCTTACATCAGGGTCCCCATCACAGTCCTTTTCCTACACCAGGGCCCCCATTACAGTCCTTCTCCTTACATCAGGGTCCCCATCACAGTCCTGCTTACATCAGGGTCCCCATCAGAGTGCCCTTTACATCACGGTCCCCATCAAAGTGCCCTTTACATCACGGTCCCCATCAGAGTCCCCCTTAAGATTGTTTATAAATATTGCTCAGAAGGGAGATAGAGAGATACAAAATAACATTATTTATAAAAAAAATTGCTCAGAAGGGAGAAAGAGATATATAAAGTATCATTGTTTATAAACATTGATCAGACAGGAGCTAGAGAGATACAAAGTAACATTGTTTATAAACAATGATCAGACAATAAAATCTATATATACTTTTTACAATTGATACCTATAAAGTCAATTTTTGCTGCCTTTCTATTTAAATAAACATTGCCAATAGTAACACAAGCCTTTATGTTATTTGTAAATAACTTTGCCGTGCTTTGTACCAGAATCAGAAATCTCGTGTCATTTTAAACAGGACAAATGATAAAATAAAATCTATACTTTTTATCTACACTAACTTTTTTTAAACTAGCAATGATCAAAGTGGGGAAAAAAAAAGTGTTTTTTTTTAATGATGCATATTTTAGTCAATACTTCCGCGCATTTGTCTCCTCTCCCCCTCCGGTGCCACACTTGGCACCTTTCGGGAGGGGGGCAGGATACCAGTCTTTGACAGGTATCCTGTACCCACTTCTGGGAGTCCGTGGCCCGTGACATCACCGCGGGGCTCCCTCCTCCTCCACCTCCCTCCTCCTCTCCCTGTCGCCGGGCCATGTGCAGTAGGGTTCCCGGCGTGAAGCCGTAAGGCTGCACTGCCGGCTTCCCTCACCCGCAGTGGCGGCGGCAGCACCCAACAGCTGATGGAAACATCAGCTGCGGTGCCGCCATCGCTGGACTCCAGGACAGGTAAGTGTCCTTTTGTTAAAAGCCAGCAGCTGCAGTATGTGTAGCAGCTGGCTTTTAATTTTTTGTTGTTGTTTTTGTTTGGGGCGGAACACCGCTTTAAGATAGAAGCAAAAGGTAACACAACCACCGGGCTGTGAACTGTTGTCTGCCCACCGCTCATATATTTCCTGCATACAGATCGAAATAAATCTTTATGCAAATAACTTTTTAAAAACATTTTCCCAGTGCTCCGCATTGTGACCACACAGCTCTGGGAAGTGTGTCTCCTTGTGTCGCTCCTGGACGCGACTTCCTTAGAACTATGGACACCGGTGGGATGATGTCATAGTGGTAAGGATTCAGCAGCAATAATGGACCTCTACAGAGAGACAAAGGGCTTTGAAGTCACATGACCACTTGGGAAAGGTTACTGTATCCACTTCCCAACCATAGTAAAGCTACAGTGCAGGCGGCTGTGCAGAATCACATATATATATATATATATATATATATATATACACACACATGATTCTGCATTAGCAGGTAGGGGTGCGTGTGCACACGCCCACCCGACTGTGTTGTGATTCATTACAGCCAGGGACAGGGGTGTTGCTGGGTCTACAAAAGATCTGGGGCTAGAGCCCATAGCAGCGTAGTAAAGAAAGTCATACACTTAGGTGGGCATACACATGTATATACAGTAATATACGCACGTGTGTGTGTATGTATATATCCCCAGACAGCCCCCCACTTACATCAGGGTCCCCAGAGAGCCCCCCAACTAACATTAGGGTCCCCAAAGAAGCCTCCTCTCCCCTTGGGGACACCTGAAGAGACTCTGGGATATGGGCCCCAGATTCGGGGGTACAGCCCCAAAAGCAACCCCCTAGCGACGCCACTGCAGCCAGGGCCAGGACAAGGGGTGGGCAGGAGGGGAAGTTGCCCTGGGAGCAGGTAAGCAAAGGGGGAAAAAATGGACGCAGGGTGGTACACCCATTCTACGGCATGTATTAATAGTGGGGGAGGGGCGCAATTCTTCCTTCTTGCCCTGGGCACTGGGTGACCCTGTCCCAGTACTGATCACAGTACATGCCGATCACTGGGTCCTGGCCAATGATAGACCACCGGCACCCGGCGATCGGCTCTGATCTTCCACCGAACACAGCTCTGTAAATGTAAACACAGAGCTGTGTTCAGTGACAGGGGGTGTCATTGTTTGTTCATAGCCTGCTAAGCAAACTAGATTCCCAGTAAAAAGCAGCACACACATAAACACTGGTTAGGCACACATTTAACCCTTTGATGACCCTAGATGTTAACCCCTTCTCAGCCAGTGTAATTAGTACAGTGACAGTGCATATTAGCACTGATCTCTGTAATAATGTCACTTGTGGTGGCAAATAGTTCCCCTCAGCATCAGTTAGTGTCAGATTGTCCGCCGCACCATCACATTCGCGTTATAAGTCGCTGATCACTGCCATTACTAGTATTAAGAAAATCAATACATTTTTTTTTTTTGGGGGGGTTTTTTTGTTTGTTTTTTTTGCCATATCAGTGAACATGTTCAGGAGAAAAAAAAAAAAGAAAATCAATAAGTAGAAATTCCATTATACAGGTATCCTATAGCTTGCGCTATAACTTTCACGCAAACCAATCAATATACACTTGCTGGGATTTTTTTTTTTTTTTACTAAAAACATGTAACTGAATACATTTTGCCCAAAATGTATTAAAATATTTTTTTTTTTTATTGGATATGTTTTATAGCAAAAAGTTAAACTTTTTTTTTTTTTTTAATTGTCATTTTTTTGTTTGGTTATACAATGAAAAAAAAAAGCCAGTGTTAATCAAACACCCCCAAAAGAAAGCTCTATTCACGTGAAAAAAAAATTATATCAATTTAATTTGGGTACAGCATTGCATGACCGCGCAATAGCCAGTTAAAATAGCAAAAAAAAAAGCCTGGTCCTGAAGGGGGGTAAAATCTTCCAGAGCTGAAGTGGGTATGGTAGATAATATAGGAACACTTGGAGGCAACATTTAAAAGCTGGTGGTGGTGGGGTGGGGGGGGGGGGGGGTGGGGTGGTGTGGGGGTGTTGTACTGCATTTTCTTCTACTTTAAGTAGCGCTAAAGTTATTGCTGAATAAACAGGCCCATAGCAGTCATCATAGGCGTTCCGCACAGGGTGTGCCAGGTGTGCCTGGGCACACCTTAATCACCCTGTGCTGGGCAGATTCCGGCACTGCTGCTTGGCTGTAGAGAAAGAGACAGGGGGAATCTCTGTTCTCGGCCCCTTTTTCTTTCTCAAAGTGAGACATCAGGGGTCTACATCAGGTAGGTCCCGGATATTTCACCAAAGCCCCCCCCCCCCGCAATGGGGTTCCTAAAAAAAGATGTAAAAAAAAAAAAATCATAAAAAATTATTGTAAAAAAAAAAAAATTGTAAAAAAGTAATAATAAAAAATATATAAAAAATAAACTACTGACACCAACCTCTGCCCTATTAAAATCACCCGCTGCTCTACTGACACTGTCCATTGCCCTACTGCTATATATATATATATATATATACACACACACACACACACACACACACACACACACACACACACACACACACGTGTATTTGGGCTTTTGGGTGCACACCCTAATGCAACAGGCTGCGCACACCTATGGCAGTAATGTTCAAATTACTCTGCTCCATATGACGAGGTAAAGGTGTGAGAACTGGCTGGGTAAGAAACAATGTACGATTTCTACCACTGATTTCCCAAAATACAATGAGCTGCAGACATATATTTCCCCACAAGGTGGCAGTAGCGCTGCAGCACATCTTCCCATACAGCCTGCAATGCTCAGTCCATGTCATTCAGCTATTAATATCTGGCTGTGTGTGTGTGTCTCCTGCCAGAGGTCATCATACAATTCAGATTAATTCGCTGTGTGGTTCCCATGAGACGCTCTACCCAAATTAGGTCAAAAGATATAAAAGCTAGATGACAACACCCGTGGCGTGCCGGGTACGGGTGAGATGGACAGGTTGGGGACATACGTTGCGTGGCTGTATTCGTGGAAAGACGAGTAACTCCAGATATAGTGGGGACTCTGATGGTCCCTTTTGCTCAGTCTGTCCCATTCACTTAGAAATGAGCGACGTCTGGCCAGAATGACGGCAGCCAAGCAGAAGGCAATTGCACTGCGTTGCTAAAAAAAAAAGAAAGGGGGTCATGCATTTTTTTCATTCGTTGTGTTGCGTTGGCAATTCATTCGTAAGGAACGAGCGGCCTTGGCAGTTTTTTGGGAAAAAATAAAATGTAACGAAATAAAAAAACAAAAAACACAATAAATACCCAAATTTTTTGTGTAATATTAAAAAAAATGACGTTACACCGAGTAAATAGATACCCAACATGCCACGCTTTAAAAAATTGCGCACGCTCCTGAAATGGCGACAAACTATGATACTTAAAGGGGTTGTAAACCCTTGAGGTTTGTATTCTATGCATTAAGGTGAAAAAACCTCCTGTTACGCAGCAGCCACCCCTCCCCCCGAGTCCCCCTTTTACTGAGCCCCGTAATTCCCACAATGTGAACGAGCACACCAGCTCCGGGCCGGTGTCTCGCATCCTGATTGGATAGATTGACAGCAGCGCAGCCATTGGCTCCCACTGCTGTCAATTAAATCCAATGACGTGGGCGTCGGGGGGGGGGGGGGGCAGGGCCGAGTCCAGCTGTCTGTATCAATAGGCGCCACAGGGGGACTCAGGAGTGTCCCGAATCAGAGCGCTTTTCCGACGGGGCACTCGAAAAAGAGGAGGAGCCACCAGCGCCACTGAGGGACCCCAGAAGAGGAGGATCGGGGGTCGCTCTGTGCAAAACCAACTGCACAGAGGAGGCAAGTATGTCTGTTTAGAGTTACAGAGGAGGTCTAGTGTTAGAATTATCGCTCTCACTCTAACGTTTGCGGCGATACCATTTACATATGTGTGCATGACTTATCTATGCATTTGATTCCGCACGTGAGCAATGAGGCTTTAAATTCTTGTCCCTTTAGAAGAAACTGCAGTTTGCTAACAAATAGTTTTGCTCCGTCACTGTGAAAAAATCTGAAATCTTCCATGTTCATTTCTTACATTCTGCGCACACCGCTGACTCCTCCCAGCCTGACGCTCTTTAAGGCGGAACTCCGGAGATGAGCCAACGACATCTAAATGCATCCATCATGGGTCGTCTTTCATCAGCTTTGTGAGTTCCTTCCAGATCTGTGCAGAGACTTCCTGGAATAAAGACCGCTCACTGCTGATCTCTCTCCTTGTGCAGGGGGACTGGTCCCGTCTCCACCCCCTCCTGTCGTTTTCTGTAGTGGGTGGAGCCTGCTGGGCCCCTCCCACAACTCAGGCTATGCACAGCACAGTGGTGATGTCACTGCTATTATTACAGGGTAATTATCTGGGTCTGTAAAGGCATTCAGCGCTCACAAAGTGAATTTATACCCTTTGGGGCTGTTAAAGAATATATTTATCCACTTACAGACCGCCGTACGACTATACACCTCCTTAGTTTGAAGAGGAATATCGGGGTTATGGCAGCTAGCTACTACCATAACCCCGGTATGTTCTTCTTCGTCCGGCGGTCCGCTTTCTGATAAGAGTGGTCTCTGCAGTGGATTCGCTGCAAGGTTTATCAGCGGCGGGAGGCCGCCGTGCTCTGGTGCCCTCCGCCGCTTACCGGAGCAGTCGACAGCAGCGGAGGCGATCGGATCTTCACCCTTGCTGGGCATGGAGACGAGTGAGGGGACCCGTCACCATACCATTGCAGGGCAGAAGAGACATCACAACATCACTTTCACCCATAGCTCTTAAAGGGCATTTTTTTATATTTTTTTTTTAAATGACACTTTTTTTTTGTAATTTTTTTTTTTTATTGCATTTTAGTATAAATATGAGATGTGAGGTCTTTTTGACCCCCCAGATCTCATATTTAAGAGGTCCTGTCATGCTTTTTTTTCTATTACAAGGAATGTTTACTTTCCTTGTAATAGGAATAAAAGTGACACCATTGTGTAAAAATAAAAAATAAATAAGAAAAAAAAATATTTTTTTTTAAATGCACCCTGTCCCGCCGAGCTCGCCTGCAGAAGCAAACGCATACGTGAGTTGCGCCGCCATATGAAAACGGTGTTCAAGCCACACATATGAGGTATCGTCGCGATCATTAGAGTGAGAGCGATAATTCTAGCCCTGGACCTCCTCTGTAACTCAAAACATGCAACCTGTAGAATTTTTTTTTTTAAACGCCGAGATTTTTGGAAAGTTTTTCGCCATTCCACGCCATTGCGGGCGCAATTTTTGAAGCGTGGCATGTTGGGTATCAATTTACTCGGCGCAACATTATCTTTCACAAATTAAACAAAAATTGGGCTAACTTTACTATTGTGTTAATTTTTAATTAAAAAAACTTATTTAAAAAAAAAAAAAAAAAAGTGCGCTCGTAAGACCGCTGCGCAAATACAGTGTGACAGAAAGTATTGCAACGACCGCCATTTTATTCTCTAGGGTGTAAGTATAAAAGTATAATGTTTGGAGGTTCTAAGTAATTTTCTAGCAAAAAAAAAAAAGTTTTTAACTTGTAAACGACAAATCTCAGAAAGAGGCTCGGTCCTTAAGTGGTTAAAACGAAAGCTTTTGTCACCATCATCACTCTGATATTTGTCCTCCTCATGCAGATCATTCGTACCGCCGCTCAGTGGACGCAGATTAGAAGAAGGTGTTTCGTATCAGCGGGTGACATTAGTAGAAGCGCGTCACGCCGGCAGGAGACTCTCCCACACATGGGAATGAAGAAATGTAATTGTTTTTTTATTAATAATAATAATAATAATAATAATAATAATAAAATTGTTACAATTGTGATTGTTTTCATCACACAACCCCCCCGTGTTCTCTCCGCATCTCCTGATATTTTGATATTCTCCCAGCAGAGTCCTTATCACACAACTTCCCTTTCTTCCTTCAATGGACTGACAATGATACTTTGTACTTTGATTACATAAAACACAAGTTTACATTGTAGATTGTGAATGTATTTCCTCTTTCTTTACAAGTTCAATCAAATGATTGAAAAAAAAAAAAAAAAAAATGCTACAACTGCAATATAATATCCCAACAAGGATTCTTGGTCATATTAACCCCTTTGCAACAGCTCAACACACATGAGGAGAGGGGTGGGCTTTACCGCTCACGCGCCGGGCACATTTGCCCCGCTGGTTGGCCGATGTTTATGCCCTGAGAACGCGCTCGCTGGATACCCGCAGCGCAGAGACTGAGCTGTCAAAGACAGATCATGGTCCGGGGGAAAGGTTTGTGGCCGGCGGGACTGGCTTACGGACATTATCACCAATCCCTTCCGCCCCCCCCCCCCCCCGGGCTTTATGAACTGTCTATAGCAGGGGGTCTCCAAACGTTCTAAACAAAGGGCCAGTTTATTGTCCTTCAGACTTTTTGGGGGGGGGGGGATGCACTGTCACTAGTGGGAGCAGAAATTGCCGCATTGGTTAGTGGTAGGAAAAAAAATGTACATAATGCCTATGGGGCATTAGGAGGATGCATTAGTGACCCATTATTGGTGTTCGTGGGAGGAATAGTATCCAATTGTTTATCTTGTTTAGACAAAAACTGCCCCACTGTTGGTGTCAGTGGGAGGAATAGTGCCCCATCATTGGTATCAGTGGGAATAATAGTGCCCCATCATTGGTATCAGTGGGAAGAATAGTGCCCCATCATTGGTGTCAGTGGGAGGAATAGTGCCCCATCATTGGTGTCAGTGGGAGGAATAGTGCCCCATCATTGGTGTCAGTGGGAGGAATAATGCCCCATCATTGGTGTCAGTGGGAGGAATAGTGCCCCATCATTGGTGTCAGTGGGAGGAATAATGCCCCATCATTGGTGTCAGTGGGAGGAATAGTGCCTCATCATTGGTATCATTGGGAGGAACAGCGCCCCATCATTGGTGTTAGTGGGAGGAATAGTGCCCCATCATTGGTATCAGTGGGAGGAATAGTGCCCCATCATTGGTATCAGTGGGAAGAATAGTGCCCCATCATTGGTATCAGTGGGAAGAATAGTGCCCCATCATTGGTATCAGTGGGAAGAATAGTGCCCCATCATTGGTATCAGTGGGAAGAATAGTGCCCCATCATTGGTATCAGTGGGAAGAATAGTGCCCCATCATTGGTATCAGTGAGAGGAATAGTGCCTCATAATTGGTATCAGTGGGAAGAATAGTGCCCCATCATTGGTATCAGTGGGAAGAATAGTGCCCCATCATTGGTATCAGTGAGAGGAATAGTGCCCCATCATTGGTATCAGTGGGAGGAATAGTGCCCCATCATTGGTATCAGTGGGAAGAATAGTGCCCCATCATTGGTATCAGTGGGAAGAATAGTGCCCCATCATTGGTATCAGTGGGAGGAATAGTGCCCCATCATTGGTATCAGTGGGAAGAATAGTGCCCCATCATTGGTGTTAGTGGGAGGAATAGTGCCCCATCATTGGTGTTAGTGGGAAGAATAGTGCCCCATCATTGGTATCATTGGGAGGAACAGCGCCCCATCATTGGTGTCAGTGGGGGGAATAGTGCCCCATCATTGGTGTTAGTGGGAAGAATAGTGCCCCATCATTGGTGTTAGTGGGAGGAATAGTGCCCCATCATTGGTGTTAGTGGGAAGAATAGTGCCCCATCATTGGTGTTAGTGGGAAGAATAGTATCCAATTGTTTATCTTGGTGAGACAAAAACTTCCCCACTGTTGGTGTCATCTCTGTGTATCACCTGAGGCCAGTCACTTTACTGTGTATATGGAAGGGTTTACAACCACTTTAACCACTTAGGGACCGCCTCACGCTGATATACTTTAGCAGAATGGTACCGGTACATAATTCTTTAAGTGCCCAGCCGTGGGTCGGGAGCACGCCTGACCCGGTCCTGAGCTCCATGACTGTGGCCACGGGACCAGCGGACCCGATTACCGCTGGTGTCCCGCGATCGGGTCACAGAGCTGAAGAACGAGGAGAGATCTGTGTAAACAAACCTCTCCCCGTGCTTCCCTGTGTGGCTGTCACCGATCGTCTGTTCACTTTTATAGGGAAGGACGATCAGTGACATCACAAACCAGGCCACACCCCCCTACAATAATAAAATAAACATCACGTCATACATAACACCTACACTGCCCCCTAGTGGTTAACTCCTTCACTGCCAGTGTCATTTACACAGGAATCAGTACATTTAAATAGCACTGATTGCTGTATAAATGACAATGGTCCCAAAAACGTGTCAAAAATGTCCGATGTGTCCGCCATAATGTCGCAGTCACAATAAAAATCGCTGATCGCCGCCATTACTAGTAAAAAAAAAATATTAATAAAAATGCTATAAAACTATCCCCTATTTTGTAAACACTATAACTTTTGCGCAAACCAATCAATAATCGCTAATTGCGTTTTTTTTAACCAAAAATATGTAGAAGAATACGTATCGGCCTAAACTGAGGAAAAAAAAGTTTTTTTATATATTTTTCGGGGATATTTATTATAACAAAAAGTAAAAAATATTGCATTTTCTTCAAAATTGTCGCTCTATTTTTGTTTATAGCGCAAAGTGGTTAAATGTGCAGTGTTCGTTTTCCTTTTTTTTTTTTTAAGGATTATTTCCCTTTATTTTCAACTGGTGATCCTGCCAGTAATGCACTTCCTGTCCTAGGGTGACAACGCTCGCTGCTCTATATATTTATAGGGGAGCAGCGTTGTCACCCTAAGCTGCTCTCCTGGTTGTGACTACAAACACCCCAAACTCGCTTATCCATGTCTTTATGGATGTTGCGTCATGTTGGAACAGGAAAGCGTCATCCCCAAACTGTGCCCCAAAGTTTGGGGTATGTACTTGTCCAAAATGTCTTGGTATGCCGATGCCTTAAGAGTTCCCTTCACCGGGAACTAAGGGGCCAAACCCAACCTTTGAAAAACGACCCCACACCATAATCTCCCCCTCCACCAAATATTTTGGACCACAAAGCAAGGTCCATAGAGACATGAATGAGCGAGTTTGGGGTGAAGGAACTCGACTGGCCTGCACAGAGCCCTGACCTCAACCTGAAAGAACACCTTTGGGATAAATTGGAGCGGAGACTGCGAGCCAGGCGTTCTCATCCAACATCCGTGCCTGACCTCACAAAGGCTCTTCTGGAAGAATGGTCACACATTCCCATAGACACATCTCCTAAACCTTGTGGACGGCCTTCCCAGAACTTGAGTTGAAGCTGTTATAGTGGGCAAAGGGTGGGCCAACTCAATACTGAACCCTACGGAAGAAGACTGGGATGCCAATAAAGTTCATGTGTGTGTAAAGGCAGGCGTCCCGATACTTTTGGTAATATAGTGTATGTCTTGGTTAGACTATGCCTGATATTAATTTCTAAGTTCTCTTGGCCACAGGTATCTCCAGGGAAATGTCTGCAAAATTCAGCAAAAGTACGTTGTGATGAAACATTAGACCTTACAGGTCCCCCCGTCTTCCCTGGGGGGTCCCCACAACATGACAACAGCAACCGTAAGGGCCGGTTCACACTGCGGGCGATGCGAGGCGACACGACTTGCCTCGCCGCAATCTGACAAGTCGCCCCCGTTCTGTACAATGGAACCGTTCTGAGAGGAGCGACTCGAGTTCCTGTACTACTTCTGAGCGACCTCGGGGCGACTTGCATTGACTTCTATACAGAAGTCATTTGCAAATCGCCGCTGAGGTCGCGGCGAGGCAAGTCGGTGTCGCCTCGCATCGCCCGCAGTGTGAACCGGCCCTAAGAAATACAGGAGACATTGATCACAGCTTGGGAAAGGTAGAGATCGATTCACCACTTGGAACAAGACAATCTACCAAATGTGACAGAGATGGAGATCGTCAAGCTATTCCGGGGGTGTTAATTGCTCTCCATTAATAAATCATTTAGCAGTAAAATGAGCAGACTGGATGAAATGCCGGAGCTCAGGAAGAATACAAACTTTGCCCAGCCAACCTTCTGTAACCCCCCTTTATGAGTACAAAAAAAAAAAAATTCCCCTTTGCAGTGTGAATGTTAATTAACCTTGCAACAGAAAACTAGGAATGTGCACCTGTGTGTGTTCCTAGTTCTCAGACACAAAGTCAGATTGAGACACAAGACACAGAGTCACTGACCATTCAACTGTCTCATACAGATGCTGCTAGACGTGGTCTGGTCATCCAAGCTTCAAAAACATTGAAATATAGGAGAGAGACGGTGGAAAAACAACTAAGTGGACCATCACGTCTGCTACCGATCCTTCCAGTGATAACTACAGATCTATATAGAGGAATCAGGACCTCCTTCCTCCTGCTGGTGACCCCTCTAGTGATATAAAGATCTATATAGAGGGATCAGGACCTCCTTCCTCCCGCTGGTGACCCCTCTAGTGATATAAAGATCTATATAGAGGGATCAGGACCTCCTTCCTCCTGCTGGTGATCCCTCTAGTGATATAAAGATCTATATAGAGGAATCAGGACCTCCTTCCTCCTGCTGGTGACCCCTCTAGTGATATAAAGATCTATATAGAGGAATCAGGACCTCCTTCCTCCTGCTGGTGATCCCTCTAGTGATATAAAGATCTATATAGAGGGATCAGGACCTCCTTCCTCCTGCTGGTGATCCCTCTAGTGATATAAAGATCTATATAGAGGAATCAGGACCTCCTTCCTCCTGCTGGTGACCCCTCTAGTGATATAAAGATCTATATAGAGGAATCGGGACCTCCTTCCTCCTGTCGGTGATCCCTCTAGTGATATAAAGATCTATATAGAGGGATCAGGACCTCATTCCTCCTGCCGGTGACCCCTCTAGTGATATAAAGATCTATATAGAGGAATCAGGACCTCCTTCCTCCTGCTGGTGACCCCTCTAGTGATATAAAGATCTATATAGAGGAATCAGGACCTCCTTCCTCCTGCTGGTGATCCCTCTAGTGATATAAAGATCTATATAGAGGGATCAGGACCTCCTTCCCCCTCCTGGTGACCCCTCTAGTGATATAAAGATCTATATAGAGGAATCAGGACCTCCTTCCTCCTGCTGGTGACCCCTCTAGTGATATAAGATCTATATACAGGAATCAGGACCTCCTTCCTCCTGCTGGTGACCCCTCTAGTGCAGTGATTCTCAACCAGTGTTCCTCCAGAGGTCACTAGAGGTTCCTTCAGCATTGGGCAATTTCTGCCTCTCAGATAAGTTCCCACTCACACCATTGATCCTTTTTAGCTATCTGTAAGGGGGGTAATTCTTCCCAATGACCACAAATGTAAGGACCGTTCATCCCACTGACCATCACACTAATGTATTAGGAGTTGTAGACTTCTAATTTTTAGCAGGGGTTCCCCCGAGACCAGAGAACGATTTCAAGGGTTCTTCTGAGTTGAAAAGGTTGAGAAAGGCTGCTCTAGAGATATAAAGATCTATAGAGCGGAATCCGGATCTCCTTCCTCCTGCTGGTGATCCCTCTAGTGATATAAAGATCTATATAGAGGAATCAGGACCTCCTTCCTCCTGCTGGTGATCCCTCTAGTGATATAAAGATCTATATAGAGGAATCAGGACCTCCTTCCTCCCGCTGGTGACCCCTCTAGTGATATAAAGATCTATATAGAGGGATCAGGACCTCCTTCCTCCAGCTGGTGACCCCTCTAGTGATATAAAGATCTATATAGAGGAATCAGGACCTCCTTCCTCCTGCTGGTGACCCCTCTAGTGATATAAAGATCTATATAGAGGAATCAGGACCTCCTTCCTCTTGTCCTTGATCCCTCTAGTGATATAAAGATCTATATAGAGGAATCAGGACCTCCTTCCTCCTGCTGGTGATCCCTCTAGTGATATAAAGATCTATATAGAGGAATCAGGACCTCCTTCCTCCTGCTGGTGACCCCTCTAGTGATATAAAGATCTATATAGAGGAATCAGGACCTCCTTCCTCCCGCTGGTGACCCCTCTAGTGATATAAGATCTATATAGAGGAATCAGGACCTCCTTCCTCCTGCTGGTGACCCCTCTAGTGATATAAAGATCTATATAGAGGAATCAGGACCTCCTTCCTCCAGCTGGTGACCCCTCTAGTGATATAAAGATCTATATAGAGGAATCAGGACCTCCTTCCTCCAGCTGGTGATCCCTCTAGTGATATAAAGATCTATATAGAGGAATCAGGACCTCCTTCCTCCAACTGGTGACCCCTCTAGTGATATAAAGATCTATATAGCGGAATCAGGACCTCCTTCCTCCTGCTGGAGGTCCCTCTAGTGATATAAAGATCTATATAGAGGAATCAGGACCTCCTTCCTCCTGCTGGAGGTCCCTCTAGTGATATAAAGATCTATATAGAGGAATCAGGACCTCCTTCCTCCTGCTGGTGATCCCTCTAGTGATATAAAGATCTATATAGCGGAATCAGGACCTCCTTCCTCCTGCTGGGGATCCCTCTAGTGATATAAAGATCTATATAGAGGAATCAGGACCTCCTTCCTCCTGCTGGTGACCCCTCTAGTGATATAAAGATCTATATAGAGGAATCAGGACCTTCTTCCTCCTGCTGGTGATCCCTCTAGTGATATAAAGACCTATATAGAGGAATCGGGACCCCCTTCCTCCTGCTGGTGACCCCTCTAGTGATATAAAGATCTATATAGAGGAATCAGGATCTCCTTCCTCCCGCTGGTGACCCCTCTAGTGATATAAAGATCTATATAGAGGAATCAGGACCTCCTTCCTCCTGCTGGTGATCCCTCTAGTGATATAAAGATCTATATAGAGGGGTCAGGACCTCCTTCCTCCTGCTGGTGACCCCTCTAGTGATATAAAGATCTATATAGAGGAATCAGGACCTCCTTTCTTCTCCTGGTGACCCCTCTAGTGATATAAAGATCTATATAGAGGGATTGGGACCTCCTTCCTCCTGCTGGTGACCCCTCTAGTGATATAAAGATCTATATAGAGGAATCAGGACCTCCTTCCTCCTGCTGGTGACCCCTCTTGCGATGCCCAGACACATTATTTGCTAATTTTGCGAATATCTAAAATAAGCCCCTCAAATATTTTTTCCTCTGTAGTTCCTGCCAACACTGCCCCCCCAATATTGCATGCTACCAAAAAAAACTCCAAAGTGTTCATTTCGAGTAATAGTCACAACATTTATAGACCCCCCCACACACACACAAGTTGATAAATGAAGTTAGAAATGCAGAAGGAAAGCAGAGAGAGAGGAGAATATATAGAAATATATAGAGGAGGATTGTCCTACCCCAGCGCTGTCATCTGCAGGTCTGTGCTGAGTGCTGGCAGCACCTTCTGCAGTACAGGAGGGGAGGTGTCTGCATTGTACAGGAGGGGGGTTGGAAGAGGGATCGTCTTTAAAAGAATTTAACCTTTCGACTGCCGAATGCAATCAGCTCGGGGCATTTTTTTTTCGTCAAGCAAACAAGCGTGTAAAGTATCAATATTTACAGTGCACTGCCATATGCAAACTCCTTCCTGAGCTGCGGAAAACCGAGAAATGCCGGGAAACGATCAGCCAGAGATTTTATAAACGGGGGGGGGTCAGGAAGGGTGAAGCCAAAAAATTATATATATATATATATATATATATATATATATATATATATATATATATATATATATATATATATATATATAAATCTGGGACATCTGTCTCCTTTTAAATAAACCCTTTGAGATTTAGAAACAATTTTTTTTAATTTGTTAAAGCACTGTATATAATAAATAATTGCCATTTCTTTATATTCATCTGCACTTTAGTGTTGCTGATCTCCCACGACCCCTTTGCAGCCACTTCTTGTCTAAATGCGCTTTTTTATTTTCCATGGCAGGTTTGCTGCCAATGGTGACAACAGAACGCGCCTACGTGTTGAAACGGCCACTTGCAGTCATGGGTGACGGGGGTCAGGGCCATCTTTAAGGCAGGGCAAAAGGGGCAGCTGCCCTGGGCCCTGTCATTGTTGTGGTGGCCCAAAGCAGCTCCCTCATACTTGCCAACTATCCCAGTTTACATTCCCTCGTCCCTTGAAGTTTTAGTCCCGTGCTGTGCCCTGATATCTCAGTGTGAAGTGCTACTACTAATGCTGCCCAGCTCTACCCTATTGCTGTGTACAGATGACTCACCTGCAGACCCTGTGTTTACATGGAAATAAGCTGCATTCATATGTAAATAGCAGTGAAATGCATATGTAAATAGCTGAGGCCAACGGAATTGATATGTAAATAAAGGCAGTAATCATATGTATATCATGCCCCGCTGCAGTGAGGAGCTGATGTGCTGTAACCTATAGCAACCAGTGAGCAGTATTACTGTACAGCAATCTCTAGCAGCCAATCAACAAGCAGAAATCATGTGCTGTAACCTCTAGCAACTAATCGGTGAGCCTTAAGGAGTGCTGTGACCTCTAGCCACCAGTCAGTGAGCGGTAATGATGTGCTGTAACCTCTGGCAACCAATCTCAATCACTGCCTGATCTGATACAGTAAACTGATTTTAAGTCTAGCTGCTATTTATGGTATGTCTCAGAGAAGGTGGAGAGTGAAATTGCATGGGGGGAGGGGGGCCCGAAGAAAATTTTTGCCCAGGGCCCAATCAATATTAAAGATGGCCCTGACGGGGGTGACAACGCAGGAGAGCAATTGGGAGGCAGAGACAGAGCGTTGTCACCTTATAACAGAAAGTGTCTGAACAAGGACCTTCGTGGCGGGATCAACATGGATTACTTTTTATGAAAGCTGCAGATTTTTTTTTAAATACCTGGAAATTTACTTTTGAAACGACATTAACATGTTAAAGACTGGATGAGACTTTGGCCCTGGCAGCAGTATAAATCCCGGCGGGGGCTGTCATTGAAACAGTGCTGGAGGTCCAAGGTGACATCATTCCCCCAAATATGATGTCACTGAAGATCCCAAAACCATTTTTTCCCATTTTTCTTTTTTTTAAGAATGTCCACACTTTTAAAGGACTACACGGTACTGTGACATCACAGGCAGCTTTAAGGCACCCCCCCCTCCCCCATGCATGACATTTAAAACAATTTGTATATATTTAGGACTCTTTCCCACAAGTCAGTTTTTCTTCCGTTTTTGCATAACTTTTTACACCAGTCAATTTGCCGGTCAATTGCATTTTTAAAAGCTCTGCATATTTGGTGTGGTAAAAAAAAAAAAAACTTAAAAAACGCACCTCCCCATTTAAATAAATGGACGCAGTTGCACTTTTAGTGCATTTTTAAGTCACTAGTCCTTTTCTTTTTACAGGCTGATGTCAGGCAACCACAAAATGCACCAGCAATGCTTTCACACCGCTCCGTTGGAAAAAAAATAAAAAAATAAAAACGCGGTGAAAACGCATATGTTTTTGTCGTGTTTATTTCAGTGGAGCGATGTGAAAGCAGCTTTAAGCGGCCTAAAAAAGACCGTCACCCCACAGAACAGTATGTTTTAACAACTTGCCGACCGCGCTATAGGCAAATGACGGTGACGGTTACAGCATGGCTGGCCAGTTCTGGGAGGGAGACATCTGAGGTCCTCCCATGATCAGGCCTGCTGCAGCACGTGGGCAGTGCGCTCTGCGATCGCTGCATCCTATTGACACAGCTAATCACAGATCAGGGTAAAAGGCCAATCACAGCACCCCTTTACCGTGTGACCTGTGTCCAATCACAGCTGATCACGATGGAAACATAAGCCCACCAGTGCTGCCAATCAGTGCTCATTAATGCTGCCAACCAGTGCCCGTTAGTGCTGCCAATCAGTGCCCATCAGTGCCTCCTCAGTGTCACCTGACAGTGCCACCTATCAGTGCTGCCTACCAGTGCCCATCAGGGCCACCTATTAGTGCCCACAAGTGCCACCTTATCAGTGCCCACCAGTGCAGCCTATCAGTGCCCACCAGTGCAGCCTATCAGTGCCCACCAGTGCCTCCTCATCCTTCCCCACCAGTACCACCTCATCAGTGCCCACCAGTGCAGCCTATCAGTGCCCACCAGTGCCTCCACATCAGTGCCAACCAGTGCTACCTCATCAGTGCCTACCAGTGCAGCCTATCAGTGCTGATCAGTCCCTCCTCATAAGTGCCCACCAGTACCACCTCATCAGTGCCCACCAGTGCCTCCTCATCAGTGTCCACCAGTCCACCTTATCAGTGCCAATCAGTGCAGCCTATCAGTGCCCATCAGTGCCACCTCATCAGTGATCACCAGTGCCTCCTCATCAGTGCCCATCAGTGCCCACCAGTGCCACCTCATCAGTACCCACCAGTGCAGCCTATCAGTGCTGACCAGTCCCTCCTCATCAGTGTGCACCAGTCCACCTTATCAGTGCCAATCAGTGCAGCCTATCAGTGCCCATCAGTGCCACCTCATCAGTGCTCACCAGTGCCTCCTCATCAGTGCCCACCAGTGCCACCTCATCAGTGCCAATCAGTGCAGCCTATCAGTGCCGCTTCATCAGAGCCCACCAGTGCCACCTCATCAGTGCCCACCAGTACCACCTCATCAGTGCCCACCAGTGCAGCCTATCAGTGCCCACCAGTGCCTCCTCTTCAGTGCCCACCAGTGCCACCTTATCAGTGCCAATCAGTGCAGTCTATCAGTGGCGCTTCATCAGAGCCCACCAGTGCAGCCTCACAATCGCAAATCAGTGAAGGAGAAAAATGACCTGTTTTCAAAATGATATAACAAACTATGAAAAACAATTTTTTTCAAAATTTTTGGTCTTTTTTCATTTATTTAGCAAAAAATAAACACCCCAGTGGCGATTAAATACCACCAAAAGAAAGCTCTATTTGTGTGAAAAATATGATAAAAATTTCATATGGGTACAGTGTTGCATGACCGTGTAATTGTCATTCAAACTGTGAGAGCGCTGAAAGCTGAAAATTGGCCTGGGCAGGATGGGGGTGAAAGTGCCCAGTAGGCAAGTGTTTAACAATGTTTTTGCGTTGGTACATGTCCCCCATCCCCCCCCATGGCCTTTTTTTAAATGATAGCTTGTCTATTAGTCCTGAAATTGTCCAGAAAATAATAGCAAGATTTGCCTCCCATAGACTTCAATGGGATTCGGTGCCAAATTTGGGACCCCCCCGGATTTCACCAAACCAGCTGTGCTGAACCTGCCCAGGTTTGCTTATCCCCATCTGACCATCTACAATAGTCCCTCCTCCACCTGGGAGCCTCAGCCCGATACTAACCAGCACCATTGCAGGTGTATTTTGTTACATATATGACCGGTATGGCGGATACTTTGTTAGTTTGTTGAGTGATTATGGATATTGGTTCCGAGGAACGACCGTCCGCAGCTCTGCCCATTGTGCCCTGAGCAGTCCTAGTTGCCCCTTCTCTTTGCAGAATGTGAGGATTTTTTATGGCACTGTAATCATAGTTTATTTGCCAGGAAGGCCCACGTGCACGGCCCGCCACGTGTAACATTGTACAGGTGGAATTCACTATCAGAGACGAGGGTACCAGGCGGACTCCATATAAACACATTGGGGGGAGATGGAATGATGTTTACTGCTGAGATAGCCTATCTGTGAATTAGTATGTTGGAGAGGAGCGGCTGACAGAACCTGATCAGCGATGGAGCGCCCTCCTACATGAGAGACCCCGTGGCCTGCTCTCCAGGTGTCGATGGAGGTTTGCTGATTCATGTGCTCAGTCCTGTCTAATACTTCTAATGCGTGAGTGCGGAGAGCGCTGCAGGTCCTCCATACTGGTGTTTGCTAAGTAGAGGAAGACCCACCGCCATAGTCCATGAATCGGATACCAGTGAATACTAGTGATGCCCCAATGCAATTCATAAAGATAAAGAAACTGCTGCAAAAGCACCCACAGACACTAGAGGGCAGTGTGCACAACTATCCATCCACTCTTCTCAATCCATCATCCATCCACCCTTCTTAATCCACCACCATCCATCCACCCTTCTCAAACCACCACCATCCATCCCCCCTTCTCAAACTACCACCATCCATCCACCCTTCTCAAACTACCATCATCCATCCACCCTTCTTAATCCACCACCATCCATCCACCCTTCTCAAACCACCACCATCCATCCCCCCTTCTCAAACTACCACCATCCATCCACCCTTCTCAAACCACCACCATCCATCCACCCTTTTCAATTCTCCACCATCCATCCACCCTTCTCAAACCACCACCATCCATCCACCCTTCTCAAACCACCACCATCCATCCATCCTTCTCAATTCTCCACCATCCATCCACCCTTCTCAAACCACCACCATCCATCCACCCTTCTCAAACCACCACCACCCATCCACCCTTCTCAAACCACCACCATCCATCCACCCTTCTCAAACCACCACCACCCATCCCCCCTTCTCAAACCACCACCATCCATCCACCCTTCTCAAACCACCACCACCCATCCACCCTTCTCAAACCACCACCACCCATCCACCCTTTTCAATTCTCCACCATCCATCCACCCTTCTCAAACCACCACCATCCATCCACCCTTCTCAAACCACCACCACCCATCCACCCTTCTCAAACCACCACCATCCATCCACCCTTCTCAAACCACCACCATCCATCCACCCTTCTCAAACCACCACCATCCATCCACCCTTCTCAAACCACCACCACCCATCCCCCCTTCTCAAACCACCACCATCCATCCACCCTTCTCAAACCACCACCACCCATCCACCCTTCTCAAACCACCACCACCCATCCACCCTTTTCAATTCTCCACCATCCATCCACCCTTCTCAAACCACCACCATCCATCCACCCTTCTCAAACCACCACCACCCATCCACCCTTCTCAAACCACCACCATCCATCCACCCTTCTCAAACCACCACCATCCATCCACCCTTCTCAAACCACCACCATCCATCCACCCTTCTCAAACCACCACCATCCATCCCCCCTTCTCAAACCACCACCACCCATCCACACGTCTCAATCCACCACCATCCATCCACCCTTCTCAAACCACCACCATCCATCCACCCTTCTCAAGAATCCACCTTCCACCCTCCCTTCCTAAACCACCTTCAGCCATCCACCCTTCTCAATCCTCCACACAACCTTCTCAAACCACCACCAGCCATCCACCCTTCTCAATCCTCCACACAACCTTCTCAAACTACCACCATCCATCCACCCTTCTCAAACCACCACCAGCCATCCACCCTTCTCAAACCACCACCAGCCATCCACCCTTCTCAAACCACCACCAGCCATCCACCCTTCTCAATCCTCCACCATCCATCCACCCTTCTCAAACCACCACCAGCCATCCACCCTTCTCAAACCACCACCAGCCATCCACCCTTCTCAAACAACCACCATCCATCCACCCTTCTCAAACCACCACCATCCATCCACCCTTCTCAATCCTCCACCATCCATCCACCCTTCTCAAACCACCACCACCCATCCACCCTTCTCAAACCACCACCATCCATCCACCCTTCTCAATCATCCACCATCCATCCACCCTTCTCAATCCTCCACCATCCATCCACCCTTCTCAAATCACCACCATCCATCCACCCTTCTCAAACCACCACCATCCATCCACCCTTCTCAATCATCCACCATCCATCCACCCTTCTCAATCCTCCACCATCCATCCACCCTTCTCAAATCACCACCATCCATCCACCCTTCTCAAACCACCTGCATCCATCCACCCTTCTCAATCATCCACCATCCATCCACCCTTCTCAATCCTCCACTATCCATCCACCCTTCTCAAATCACCACCATCCATCCACCCTTCTCAAACCACCACCTTCCATCCCTCCTCCTCAATCCTCCACCATCCATCCACCCTTCTCAATTCTCCACCATCCATCCACCCTTCTCAATCCTCCACTATCCATCCAGCCTTCTCAAATCACCACCATCCATCCACCCTTCTCAAATCACCACCATCCAGATCCCCCTTCTCAATTCTCCACCTTCCATCCACCCTTCTCAATCCTCCACCATCCATCCACCCTTCTCAATCCTCCACCATCCATCCACCCTTCTCAGTCATCCACCATCCATCCACCCTTCTCAATTCTCCACCATCCATCCACCCTTCTCAATTCTCCACCATCCATCCACCCTTCTTAGTCGTCCACCATCCATCCACCCTTCTCAATTCTCCACCATCAATCCAACCTTCTCAACTCTCCACCATCCATCCACCCTTCTCACTACAACGTTACATTACATCAAACATTACATTACATCCAGAATGAATGAATAACCTTCGATCTTCAAAGTATATAGGCTGAGAACATTCGGTTTTGTCTCATTCGCACACAATGAATTTACATGCAGTTTTCAGTGGACGAACAGCTATGCAAATAGTTTTTATAATCACACCCCTAGGTAAGTGTCCCTTATGTGGCAGATATAACTGGAGTGCAGAACAGTCCCGGCCCATGCAGAGAAATGCTTCTTCTGGTCTAAGATCCCATTGCTTACAACGCGAAGCTTTCCTTCCACCTTGTGCAGCATGAAATGTTTACAGATCACTTGTCTGAATGAGGCTTTAATAAGGTTCCTTATCGGAAGGAGATATCCACCTCTAACTTAAATACAGGCCCGGCTTTCCTGGAACGTTATTGACATGAGGATCGGTTCCTTCTGTTTACCGACAAAATAAAAACGTCCCATTGGAATTCATAAATGTGTTTTATGGCCGATAAGCAGCCACGGCGGCTTTGGATGTAAAGTTATAAAACATAAATCTGTCAAGTGTAAGGCCCCATTCACACCTCGCTTTTCTGAAACACGTCTTTTCTTGCGCTTTTCTTCTTTTCGCATTTTGCACGTGAAACGCATAGGGCAGCCCATTGATTTCAACCGGCTGCTCTACGCACAGCCAAGTACCTGATGGAACCTAGATATGTGCAACGCGTTCTGTACCAAATTCGTTTTCGGACGAAATTGGGCATATTCGTTCGTCGGGAAGCATATGAACGAACGAAAAAGACTCTTTCGACGAATGAATTAGAAAACTAATTTTCAGAAAGAATGAAAATCCGAAAGAGTGAAAATCGAAAAAATAAAAAAAAAAGGAAGAAAAACCCGAAAACAAGGAAGAAAATCTGAAAATCAGAAAAGAACGAAAATCAGAAAACAAGAACGAAAATCTGAAAAAAAAAAGAACGAAAATCTGAAAAAAAAAGAACAAAAATCGGAAAAAAAAGAACGAAAATCTGAAAAAAAAAGAACTAAAATCTGAAAAAAAAAAGAACGAAAATCTGAAAAAAAAAGAACGAAAATTCGAAAATCTGAAATAACGAAAAACAATTCAACCTACGAGTAAAACAAATCGATTTCATTCGGATAATTTTTTTTTTCTATTGTAATTAAATTATTAAGTATTATTATAGTTTTTTATTATTATTATTATTATTATTATTATTATTACTAATACTAATAATTACTAATACTAATAATATTATTACTATTTATTAATAATAAATAATAATAATAATAATAATAATAATAATAAAACTATAAACTAGTAAATTATAGGTATTGGGAATTTCCTTTCAAATTTGTTAGTGAACCGAACGAATATGAATGCATCCAAATTTACGACTTATCCGAAGTAATGAATGCCGCATCTAAACGAACGGAACGAATACGAAGGCATCTGAATTTACAAATTATCCAAAGTAACGAATACCGCATTTCGAAGTTACGAATGATCCGAAGTAACGAATGCCGATCGTAACAAATGATCGGTTAAACGAAAAAAATAAAAAATAAATAAATAAACAAAAACAGAAAAAAAAAACGAATTTTTCGGTCGTGCACATGTCTAATAGAGTTTGGTGCCAGTTTGCACATTTTTTTATTTCGCATTTGCCACATTTGTTGCGGTTTTTTTTTGTTTTGTTTTTTAAGCGTGGAAAAAAAATGCACGTTTGCTTCCCATGTTTGAGGTGCCACTTAATGGAACAAGTGCAACGTGCGTGGAAATGCACGCTTCTGTGATCGTTAACCCGGAAACCGCAAATGTGGGTGGAGCCTTTGGCATTTCTATATACGCATTCCTGAAACCCGCAAAAAACAACATGCGCCGCGCTTGTAGTGCCGTTAAGACCCCATTCACACCCAGTGTAGCGGGAGAGCGCTTTTTCTTTTTTTTTGCGTGCTTTTTTTGTCACGTGACACACATAAGGCCCCACGTGCGGCAAACGTGGCAAAGTAGCTCGCTGAGCATTTTACCACGTTAAGGTTTGCGCAGTTTTCTACTGCGCGCTTTGCCCGCATTTTCCACACTTCTTGGCGTGCAGCACAATGCATATTTGCTCCGCGTGTTTTGGGGGGAGGCGCCATTGACAATTAATGGCACTGCACGTGTGTGATGCACATTTTTTCGCACGTTCCAGGAAAGCTCATAGAAATGCGTGTTTTTTTTTTTTTTTTTTGCACGCATTCCCAGAACGCGTAGATGGGAACTGAGCCTAATTGTTAACGGTACCCCAAACGTGGAAAGCAAACACGCGTTTTGCCACATGCAAGAAATGCACAACACACGTAGCAGAATGCGCAGTAAATCGTGCACAATTGGCATGCGCATGGGAAACCTATCGCTGCATTTGTTGCCTTATGAGCGTCGCAAGAAAAACGCCCAAAAAAATGCATGCCAAAAAGGCATTTAAAAAAAAAAATGGAAGGTGTGAACGAGGCCCTCATGTTTGAATTGTTCCTCTGATAATCCCGGCCCGAAGATGTCTTTACATGGAAGAGTTGAAGTGTTGGGCGCTGAGTGAGAGGGACCTGAGGGGACGGGATCGATCACTGACTGCTGTCAATCACAGGCTCCCACTGAGCTCAGGATACCCGGGGACTGACGGAGAGAACAACACCCGGAAACAATAGGGGCATCGGAGGGTCTGGAACACAGAGGTTTCTATGCAGAGGGAGCGATCTCTTTGTTTCTTCTCCCTGCAAAGCAGGGAGAAGGGACAAACAGATTTTTTTGTACAAAGCAGCACACATTACACACTGGGGGTTATTTACTAAAGGGAAATCCATTGCAAGTGCACTTGGAAGTAATGTGGCTGTAGATCCGACGGGGACATAAAAAATAGCATTTCAGCTTGCACATGATTGGATGATTAAATCAGCAGAGCTTCCCCTCGTTTCAGATCTACCCCTTAGATTTAGAGCGACTGCACCTCCAAGTGCATTTGCAGTGCAAAGTGGATTTGCCTTTCGTAAATAACCCCCATTGCGTGCTGCTGCTTTTTACTAAAAATCTTTTTGTCTCTTCGCCCTGCTTCGACCAAATACAACACAAGGGCAGCTATTGGCTAAGGGCTATTGAACTTCCTTGTTTAGTCCCGTCTTACGTCATCACGTTCAAAACGAACGGACTTACAAACAGACTTAGTCCGTTCGTGTGTGGCCAAGTCCGTTCGTTTCGGAAAGTCTGTCGGAACTCCGCCGAAAGTCAGTCGGGAAGACCGTTGGGCCTAGTCTGCTGGAAAGTTCGGTCATGTGTACACGGCATTACATCCACCAGCTCCGTGATGTCATCATGGAGGAGGGGAAGAGGACTCCAGTGGTGACCTGTGAAGCTCTGGTGACCTCCATGTCCAAGAGGGTTAAGGCAGTGCTGGAAAATAATAGTAGCCGCACAAAATATTGACACTTTGGGTCCAATGTGTACATTTTCACTAATGCCGCGTACACACGATCGGAATTCCGGCCAGAAGAAGACAGATGAGAGCTTTTCATCAGAAAATACGACCGTGTGTACGCTCCATCGGAAATTTAGCTGTCCGAATTTCCGCCAGCCAAAAATTGATAGCATGCTCTCAATTTTCCAGACGGAAAAACTCTCTATGCCCTTGTACACACGGTCGGAGATTCCGACAACCAAATCCGTCAGAGTTATTCCAACGGATTAATTCCGGAAGAGGTCCGGAAGTGATGTTGCATACACACGGTTGGACTAAGTTGTCGGAAAATCCGATTGTACATAACGTGATGATGTTACTTCGTTACAATGGGACTACGTTCAGGCTAGTAGTCAATAGCTTTGGTCTAGGAATTTGATCTGAGCATGCGTGGCACTTTGTCCGTCGGAGTAGGCTACACATGATCGGAGCATGTTGTCGGAAAATTTTATAGACAAGTTGGAAAACTTGGTCCGTCTGATATTTCGACGGAAACAGTCCGATGCAGACCACACACAGTCAGAATATCCGGCAAAACGCTCCGATAGGAAACATTCCGACGGAATCTCCGACCGTGTGTACAAGGGCTATCGGAAATTCCGATCGTGTGTATGCAATTCCTGATGTGCCAAAAATCACACAATGCTCAGCTTCAACTACAAGACGGAAGCTATTGGCTACTGGCTATTGAACTTCCTTTTGTCTAGTCCCGTCGTACGTGTTGTACGTCACCGCGTTATAAACTATCGGGAATTTGGAGTGACCTTGTGTAGTCAAGACAGCTTGAGCGGAATTCCGTCGGGAAAGCCATCAGAGCTTTTTACTGACGAGAATTCCAATCGTGTGTACGTGGCATTAGGGGTGTACTGACTTTTTTTGACAGTAGGCAAGACAGCTTGAGCCGAATTCCGTCGGGAAAGCTTTTTCCGACGAGAATTCCAATCGTGTGTATGCGGCATTAGGGGTGTACTGACTTTTGTTGACAGCGGTTTAGACATTAATGGCTGTGTGTTGAGTTATTTTGAGGGGGACAGGAAATTTACACTGTTATACAAGCTGTACACTCACTACTTTACATTGTAGACAAGTGTCATTTCTTCAGTGTTGTCACATGAAAAGAGAGAAGAAAAGATTTACAACAAATGTGAGGGGTGTACTTACTTTTGCGAGATACTGTATATAATATTATTATATACGTAACATGAATATGTATATATAAATATTTATATAATCTCCCCTTGTTCGTGTAGTTCACAATTAATGGGACGGTTATTCTGCGTACTTTTTATATTGAATATTCCCCGATCGATTGTTTGCGACGTTTGCATTCCCGTCTAGTTCTCTATCGAACGTTCAGACTCATATAAACTTCTAGTTTTTTTTTTTGGTACATCCTAACACACCAAATTCGGGTGATTGGACGCTCAGGGCGTAATAGATGAATCCACGTGTCTCGTGTGAGTCGCCCTCTCGCCTGCAGGTTGGGAACACCGGCCGAGCACCCATAGGAACACAATAGACGCAGGGCGTGCAGATCAAGCGTGGGAGGCGTTCGCCTAATTATAGTTTTGCAATAGTCGCTGATACTAGGGCTGAGCAAACCGGGCTGCTCCGGTCTGTCACAGGTTAATAGGAATCTCCGCCCATTTTCCCAGGCCTGGCATCACCTGTCAGATGTCTTCCTTACTAAATACCCATAAAAAAAAAAAGCCCCTGGTCACACCTGGGTGCTGCGGGAAACGCACGCCAAAATCACGAAAAACACGTGCGCTTATTGCACTCCACATGACACACCACACCAGAGCACGCCATTTATTGCCGTGCGTTTCCAAAGAAAAGGAATTTTTTTTTTTTTCTTTTTTTGCACAATTTTCAAATAAATGGGTTAGCCCTTGTACACACGGTCGGACATTCCGACAACCAAATCCGTCGGATTTTGTCCGACGGATTTTGTCCGAAACTGTTGCATACACACGGTCAGACAAAGTTGTCGGAAAATCCAATCTTTCAGAACGTGATGACGTTATTTCGTTACGACGGGACTACGTTCAGGCTAGTAGCCAATAGCTTTGATGTAGGAATTTGATCTGAGCATGCGTGGCACTTTGTCCGATCGGAATTCTCTACACATGATCGGAGTATGTCCGATCGAAGCATTTTGTCGGAAAATTTTACCAACAAGTTGGAAAACTTGGTCCGTCGGATACTCCGACGGAAACAGTTCCGATGGAGACCACACACAGTCGGAAAATATCCGACAAAACGGTCCGATCGGACACATTCCGTCGGAATCTCCGACCGTGCGTACAAGGGCTAACTCCAACACATGTTGACGCATGTAAAAAATGCACATCGGTGCACGTGCGTTTGTGCCCCCCGGCGCATAAATCTGAGCGAAGGCTGAGAAATATTTAATTTAATTATAGTAGCTTCCTATTTACAGTGAGGAAAATAATGATTTGATCGCCTGCAGATTGTGTAAGTTTGCCCACTTACAATCTCCAGGCTGTACACGATAACACGGGATCCAGGGTGGTGGTCAGCCTTGGATGCCGCTAAGGCGATTGACTCCGTGGAATGGAGTTACCGGTGGGAATGTCTCCGCGGGTTTGGCTTCGCCCCAAAATTGGGCCCCAAAGAAAATGGCTCCAACTCTTCCTACCAGGACCCCAATTCCTGGTAGATCCAAGTCAACGGCAGGGTTTTGGACGCCTTCTCGCTGTCCCGTGGTCAGGGCCGTCTTTAAGGCAGGGCAAAAGGGGCAGCTGCCCTGGGCCCTGTCATTGTTGTGGGGCCCAAAGCAGCTGCCTCATACTTGCCAACTATCCCAGTTTACATTCCCTTGTCCCTTGAGGTTTTTAGTCCTGTTGTGTACAGACGACTCACCTGCAGACCCTGTGTTTACATGTAAATAACCAGCATTCATATGTAAATAGCAGTGACATGCATATGTAAATAGCTGAGGCCAATGACATTGATATGTAAATAAGGCAGCATTCATAGGTATATCATGCCCCCCTGCAGTGAGGAGATGATGTGCTATAACCTACAACAACCAGTGAGCAGTATTACTGTACAGCAATCTCTAGCAGCCAATCAACAAGCCGAAATCATGTGCTGTAACCTCTAGCAACTAATCAGTGAGCCTTAAGGAGTGCTGTAACCTCTAGCAACCAGTAAGCAGTAATGATATGCTGTAACCTCTGGCAACCAATCGCAATAGCTGCCTGATCTGATACAGTAAACTGATTTTAAGTCTAGCTGCTATTTATTGTATGTCTCAGGGAAGGTGGAGAGCGAAATTGCATGGGGGGAGGGGGGCCCTAAGCAAATTTTTGCCCAGGGCCCAATCAATATTAAAGACGGCCCTGCCCGTGGTACTTGACAGGGCTGCCCCTAAATCTCCTCTATTGTACGCCTTAGCCGTGGAGCCCCTCGCCATTGCTATCAGGGCTCGTCCCGATATCAAAGGTCTCCACATGGGGCCGGTGAGATAGGTCCTCAGCCTCTATGCAGGGGACGCGCTCCCATACCTGGAGGATGCCGGTCCTTCACTCCAAGAGGCCTTGCTGCTGATCAAACAATTTGGTGAGCATTCCAGGTTGCAGATCAACTGGTCTAAATCTCAAATCCTTCCACTAGATGTAGATGTCCCCCACGGTTGCCCAAGCATTGCCCCCCGGTCAGAGCCAGTAAGATGAAAGACCTGGGCGTACAAATCTCACGATCCCCCCATGGGTTACATAGGCCAGGGGTAGGCAACCTTTTGAGCGCAGTGTGCTGAAATTTTTTTTCAAAGAAATTGAGCGTGCCGATTTTATAACAAAAAAAAGTGTCAACTTGACACGTCTCAATCACGAAAAATGATTTTTTATCAAGCAAATCCTGTAAGTTACAACTTCGTCACGCCCTCAGCTCCCAGTTCAACGATTCCATTCCTTGACTGGAGTCGTTATACCTGGTGGATGTGGTCCTTGGTCAGGACCCCAAGAAGTTGATCTCCTCATTCTACAACCAACTTATGTTACCAATGGCCACTACACAGGCTTACCAATTGAAATCCAGGTGGGTGACGGACAAGGACTGGGATGAGGCGCTGGCCTCCTGTAAAAAAGGGTATCAGTAGGAGGGTCTTAAAGGGGAATTGAACAGAATCTGTACTTGCAGTATACATTGCACACATATACCACAGTTCTTTAACCCACATTACTAATGCCGCGTACACACGACCAGACTTTTCAACATCAAAAGTCTGACGGAATGATTCCGGCAGACTATTCGAACGTGTGTGGGCTGCAGCGGACTTTTGATTTGCAAAAGTCTGAAAGACTTTAGAAATGGAACATGTTTCAAATTTTTTTTCGACAGAACTCTGCCGGACCCAGTTCCTACTGAGAAATCCGCTCGTGTGTGTGCTAGTCTGACGGACTAAAACCGACGCTATGGCAGCTATTGGCTACTGGCTATGAACTTCCTTATTCTAGTCCGGTCGTACGTCATCACGTTCTAATCCGTCGGACTTTGGTGTGATTGTGTGTGGCCAAGTCCGTTCATTCGGAAAGTCCGTCAGAACTTTGTCAGAACTCCGTCAGAACTCCATCGAAAGTCTGTCAGACTTAGTCCCTCGAAAAGTCTGGTCGTGTGTACGCGGCATTAGGGGCACTTTGCAGGATGTATGGAGGCACGCTGGAGAATGTAAGGGGGCACACTGGAGGTGCTAAGTTAACACGTCCAGAGTGCCCCCTTACACCCTTCAGTGTTCCTCTTACAGCCTCCTCCAGGTTGCCCCCCCCCCCCTTAGTGCCTTCAGAGTGCATCCTTACATCCTCCAGAGTGCCCTTTAGTAATACTGTACTAAGGGGCACTCTGGATGATGTAAAGGGCACTCTGGGGGATATAAAGGGGCACTCTGGATGTACCTCCAGAGTACTTCTTTACATCCTTCTCCTGATTACCCCCTTATAATCCCCCTTCTGCTTTGAAGTGCTCCCAAAGTTAGCCCCCCCTTAAGTCCTGCTCCTCGAGCATACCCTTTAATTTAGCTTAATCTTATGTCATCCTGCCCCTCCTCCAGAGTACCCCCAGAGTTAGTGCTCCCTTTCACATACCTTCTGGCCTGGCCCCAAGCGGCTGGTGGTAAAACACTTTCGAAAAATAAATCCCACTCAGCTGCTTTGAGCTACACCTGGGCAGTTCCGGAGCCAGCCAGAGAACTGCCGAGCTCAGCCTCTACTCGTGCGGCGGGGCGTGGGATTATAGGCCACACCCCACCCGATCTGAGGCCAAGCCTGGCAGCTCTGTTATTGGCTGGCTCCAGAACTGCATGTGCACAGTTCAGAATCGCAGAGTTTTTTTTTTTTTCTTTCTAAAGTGTTTCACTGCCAGCCACTCCTTAGTTGCGGCGGCCAGGGACAAGGAGGTTTTGTTATGGCACTGACGGGAGTAAAGTGCCTGCTTTGAGTCTCACCCCCCCCCCCTTACACTCATTAGCAGAATGCTAGGGCCTGGTGGCAAGTGCGACCTTTGCTACCCTGGGAGTTACCCCACTGCTTGTAAACTTACTGGAGGGTTGACTTTGATCCACCAGGCCTGTCAGAATCTGCACCACTTAAGCGAAAAAGGTTATTTTTCGGACTTATTTACCAACATACCAGGGCACCAGTTGAGGTGTTATATAAAGCGTATTTAATTTCACCTTATTGTTTTGCCAACACATTGGCTGCTGTCAGCGGTGGGGGGAGCGGGGCACAGACAATGAGTTATTCTGGAAGTCTCGTTTAGGAAATTGGCAAATTTTCTTATTGGCAGCCATCCCGGCTTCAGGAGACAAAAATGGGTAGTAGTGGTTATTTATAGGGAAGCCCTGCGGTTGGAAACTATGGGATAGCCTTTGTTTATATGATAGTTTTAAATTGTGAAACTTAAATTATATACTCCGGAATGTTACAATATTCACCTACAAGGTGTAATTATACTTATTAGGCTGGGCAAGCTGCATGACATACCATTGCGGCACGCAGGCCCCTTTCTGGGAATCGACGTCCTATTTAGGTGCTCCTATGGAAATCTTCAGTTGTTGAGGCCGGGCGGTAATCTGCTTTTTCTGCATTTGGTTTACTTTTAAGTCTTTAATTACATCTTCCAAATTACAGAGATTACATGAACCTCCTCGAGTGTCATAATCTCATTCCCTGGAATGGCTTCAAGACCTGCAGAATTGTTCCACGTGAAGGAGATGATGATGATATCTTTTCACCACCGATAAATATTTTATCTTAGTTTATTTTTGTATAAAAGTGAAGGCTTCTTTCACCTGCAGCTCATTCACAGCCCAAAGCCGTTTCGGCATTCCTCCGCCCGCCGCGGATCGAGTGACAATACCTGCGTCATCGCTGAACTGTGAGCCAATTACCAACTATGAGAGCTGCAGAGATTGTCTGCACAGGCCAGGACTGTCACTTTTCAGCATGTCTTGTGTAATCTTCTATTGACTTTTACAGCAGCCTTTCTCAACCTTTTTTTTTTTTTTTACTCCAGAGGAGCCTTAAGCCGCGTACACACGGGCGGACTGTATGGCCTACTTAGTCCGCCGAAACACATTTCAGCGGACAGTCCGCTCGTGTGTGGGCTTCAGCTGACTTTTTCAGAGTGCAGTCCGGCGTACTAAGTATTTCGGAAATTCCGTAATACTGTCCGTCATACTTTGGTTTCAGCGGACAATCCGCTCGTGAGTAGGCTAGTTGGACGGACTAAGAATGGCGCATGCTCAGAAAGGATTTACACGGCGGAAGGTTGCATTGCTGTGTATTGGACTTCCTATTTCTAGTCCCGTCGTACGTGCTGTACACGTCATCGCGCAAGCTTTCGACGGACTGTTTGTGCATCCGTGTGTGGTCAAGTCCGTTCATTCGAAAGTATGACGGACTGTCCGTCGGATTGTATGACGGACTAAGTAGGCCATACAATCCGCCCGTGTGTACGCGGCCTTAGAAATAATTTTGAGGTTTTGGGAAACCCCTGCAAAGCCAACTAATTTTGGGCCAGTTGAAAAAAATGCCCCTTACGATGGTGGCCAGGGAGAGGAATTCCCACTTTACAGTGGTGCTCAGCATGCCACCCGTACAGACAGTTCTGCTAAGTGGCATTGGCCCCTGAAACTTTGTAGACATCATCCAATTGGAGGTCAATCAGGGAACCTAAGGTTCCACAAAACCCTGGCTGAGAATGTCTACTATACAGTCTAACCCAAGGGTAAGGAACCTTGGCTCTCCAGCTGTTTTGAAACTACAACTCCCATAAGACATTGCAAGACCCTAACAATCACAGGCATGACTCCTAGAGGCAGAGGCATGATGGGATTTGTAGTTTTAAAACAGCTGGAGAGCCGAGGTTCCCTACCCCTGGTCTAACCCATGGGTGCTCAACCTGTGGACCTCCAGCTGTTGTAGAACTACAGATCCCATGAGGCATTGCAAGGCTGACAGTTACAAGCATGACTCCCAAAAGCTGAAGCATGATGGGACTTGTAGTTCCACAACAGCTGGAGGGCCACATGTTGAGCAACTATGGTCTAACCCAGCCTTTCTCAACCTTTTTACTCCAGGGGAAACCTTAAAATAATTTTCAGGTCTCTGGGAACCCCTGATAAAGCCCATTCATTGGGGGGCAATGGGAACAATGCCCCTTACTTGTGAGCAGTGAGCAGAATGCCCTTTTTTTACAGTGGTGGTAAGAATGGCCCTCTTGCAGGGGAGCTATAAAAATCATTGGTCTCATACCACTGGCTCCTCCAAGTGGCATTTGCTCAGATCTATGTAGGCACCACATCAAACAGGAGGTAAAACAGCCACAACTCAAGGAACCCCTAGCCACCTCTGACGGAACCCTGGTTGAGAATGGCTGGTCTAACCCAACCTTTCCCAACCTCTTTACTTGAGTGGAACCCTTGAAATCAATTTCAGATCTCAGGGAAACCCCATCAGGAGTCACTGAGAAAATGTCCCCTAAATTGATGGTGGTCAGTGGGAAGAATTCCATCTTACATGGGTGGCGGGAAGGCCACCTTTGCAGGCATGCTGCTGGCTCTGCCACGTGGTGTTGGATAGACATGTGCACCGCCGAAAAATGTGTTCGTTTTCATTTTTGTTTCATTTGTTTTTGTTTTGTTCTTTGTTTTTCGGGTCATTGATTGCAATTCGTACATGTGTAAATTCGAAATTTTTTCAATTTGTAAATTTGCAAATTTGCAAATTCAAAAATTGGAAAATAAGAAAGAAAATCTGAAAATTCGAAAGAATGACTAACTAATAATAACTAACTATTAAATTATCGGTATTGGAATTCAAATTTGGCTGTCAGTGAATGTAACGAATACAAATTTATCCGAAGTTACGAATTGTCCAAAATAACGAATGCCGCATCTAAACAAATGGGACGGAATATATCAATAATAAATAATAATAAAACGTTTTTACTATTATTAGTGTTATTTATTATTATTAATTTGTTACGTTGCATTCGTTTAGATACTGCATTCGGATGAATTTGGATATTTAGAAATTAACAAATTTATCAAAATTCATGAAAAAATTTATTTGAAACAAAAGGAATTGCACATATCTAGTGTTGGACCCGGATTTATGCAGGTACCATCAGATGGGTGGTCAATTAGTCACAACTCAAGGAACCCCCAGCAATCTCTGGAAGAACCCTACTTGAGAATGAACACCTATGAACTTTTCCTAGATTGGACTTTTTTCTTTTGCCATTTTTTGGCTTTTTTTGCTATCTATACACAATTTGAGGTGTTTTGCATAATTGTATTAATTATTTATCTGTTAATTAATTATAGTTTTTATTTTTATTATCTCACATTACACATATTAGAGGGTTGGCGCAGCTTTATATATTTTTCTACTTGAGAATGGTTGGTCTAACCCAGGAGTCTCCAAACGTTCTAAACAAAGGGCAAGTTTACTCTCATTCAGACTTTAGGGGGTTGGGGTGGAATGTGGCCATTAGAAATATGAAATGTCCCACCATCAGTGGAAGTAAACAATTCCCAATCATTGGTGTTAGTGGAAGGAGTTATGCCCCATCATTGGGGAGGTATTGTGCCCCGTCATTGGGCTCCATTATTGGTGTCATTGGAAGGAACTTTGCCCCATCGTTGATATCATTTGTAGGAATTGTGCCCCGTAGTTGGTGTCAGTGAATTAAATAGTGCCCCAAAGGCCAGATAAAAGCAAGCAAAAGACCACATCCGGCCCCCATAATGGAGACCAGTGGTCTAACCTGAAAGCTGGAAGATCTATCTGCCTGTCTTTACACTTTACCTGTTGCCCCTCTCTGACATCCTCTTCACTGGCTTCTGATGATCGTTAAAATAAAATCTGATGAACTATTTTGGGAAGTATGGAGTAATTTCACTGACCATTACTGTTTTGGGGAGAAATTACCAAATTTACCCAAGTCAAAATTTTATCAGACTTGGCCTTAAATTTCGCCAGGCGGATTGTTTCGGGGGAACTTTGCTCAATAAAATGTTTGTACATGGCTTTGTTTTCTAATAAAAGCATATGATTACAAAGATAAACGTAAGTCCTTTGATAGTTGAATGGAGCTTCCCTAATACTCTGAAACCCTTTAAAGCCCCTTAAAAACTACCCAAAACCAACTTAATTTATCCTTCCCATACTTCAACCCGTTTTTTTAAATTGTAACATTTTGTGAAAATGTCCAAATGCTTGCCAGCTTTTTTTTTGTGATGTGAAAACTCCTTATTTTGGTCTTCCCTTGTTATTGGGTTTGCTTTCATATTACTTCCTAATTGATCCTTACACCTCAAACTACCATCCAATCATCCATGGACCTACAAGTGTTTTATGCAGTCATAACCTTCCTCACATCTCCAGCTCTGAGGCTTTTCTTGGGTTGCCCCATTGCCCGGCGCTCTCTTTCTTGCTTGATTTGACTTGCGCCCTCACCAGCTTTAGATGGCCTCACCATATTCCTAAATAACATAATCATTCAATATTATAAACCGATTCCAATACCCGAGGAGTCATATAATAGTCTGTTCTAGACTTATAGAAAATGTAAGAGATCCTAGCGTTATGGTGACTTCAGAAGGCTTTAGGATTATGGTGATTTCAGGAGGTCTAAGCCCTTGTACACACGGTCGGAGATTCCGACGGAATGTGTCCGATCGGACCGTTTTGTCGGATAATCCGACTGTGTGTGGTCTTCATCGGACTGTTGCCGTCGGAGTATCCGACGGACCAAGTTTTCCAACTTGTCGGTAAAATTTTCCGACAACATGATCCGATCGGACCTTGTCCGATCATGTGTAGAGAATTCCGATCGGACAAAGTGCCATGCATGCTTAGATCAAATTCCTACACCAAAGCTATTGGCTACTAGCCTGAGCGTAGTCCCGTCGTAACGAAATAAGGTCATCACACTGTGAACGATCGGATTTTCCGACAACTTTGTCCGACCGTGTGTATGCAACAGTTTCAGACAAAATCCGACGGATTTGGTTGTCGGAATGTCCGACCCGTGTGTACAAGGGCTTAGGGCTATGATAGCTCCAGAAAGTCTTAGGGATATTATATTTAGAAGGTTTAATTATACTTATTAGGCTGGGCAGGCTATGTGGCATGCCCTTGTTGGCTAGTCTATACGCGGACCCATTTCTGGGAATATATCTCTTACTTAAATGCTCTTACTGAAATCTTTGGCATGAAATATATTAAGGCAAGAAATAATCTTGCTTTTTCTGCATTCAGTTTTCTTTTAAGTTTGTAATTACATCTTTCAAATCGGCCCAAAATAACATGCTTGTACACCAGGATATAAATTAGAGGCAATTACTTTGACCCGTATCATAATCTCATTCTCTGGAAAGCCTTCACGGCCTGCATTCTGCCAAATTGTTCTACATGATATAGATAATGTTATCTTTTTCACCATCGATAACATTTTTATCTTTGTTTATTTTTGTGTAAAAGTGCAGCTCATTCGTAGCCCAAAGCCGTTTCAGCATTTCTCTTCCTGCGCCACCTCACAGAAATGTGGGACAACCACCTGTTTACTTCAGAACTGCGGAGTGAGGGTTTGCTCAGGCCAGAACACAGAACAGTCACTTTTCAGAATTTTCTTGCGTAATCTACTAACATAACGTTCAACTCTACATTGCCCATCGCCTGGAAAGCTCTTCCTCACTTGATAAGACTTGCTCCCACCCACTGTAGAAGATCTCACCATGTTCCTAGGTACCCAAACCATCCATTATTGTGAACTGGCGCCTACCACATGGGGATAATGTACCCTGTCCTAGGCTTTTGGTGACTGTAGGAGAGCCAAGGTTTATGTTGCCAACTAGAGGCTTTAGGATTATGGTGACTACAGGAGATCTTAGGGTTATGGTGACTCTAGGAAATATTAGGGATATGGCGATTATAGGAGATTTTGGGATTGTGGTAAATCTAGTTAATGTTATGCCGCGTACACACGATCAAACAATCGGGTGGAAAAGTCCGGCAAACTCAAGTCCGCCAGACAATTACCCCGTGTGTAGCCTCCGGCGGACTTTTTTTACCCGAAAGTACGACGGACTTAGAAAGCATTTATTTATCTAGACAAAACACTATAGGGGCTACAAGGATCCCCTCCTCACCTTGGACTGTCTGGGAGAGGCTGTCTTCAATCTATCTACTTTAACCACTTGCAGACCGGACCAATTTGCTGGTCAAAGACCAGACCCCTTTTTGCGATTCGGCACTGCGTCGCTTTAACTGACAATTGCGCGGTCGTGCGACGTGGCTCCCAAACAAAATTGACGTCCTTTTTTTCCCACAAATAGAGCTTTCTTTTGGTGGTATTTGATCACCCCTGTGGTTTTTATTTTTTGCGTTATAACCAAAAATAGAGCGACAATTTTGAAAAAAACGCATTATTTTTTACTTTTTGTTGTAATAAATATTCCCCAAAAATATATAAAAAAACATTTTTTTCCATCAGTTTAGGCCGATACGTATTCTTCTACATATTTTTGGTAAAAAAAAATCGCAATAAGCGATTATTGATTGGTTTGCGCAAAAGTTATAGCGTTTACAAAATAGGGATAGTTTTATAGCATTTTTATTAATAATTTTTTATTATTTTTTTTTTTACTAGTATTGGCGGCGATCAGCGATTTTTATTGTGACTGCGACATTGTGGGGGACCCATCGGACATTTTTGACACATTTTTGGGACCATTGTCATTTATACAGTAATCACTGCTATATAAATGCAGTGATTCCTGTGTAAATGACACTGGCAGTGAAGGGGTTAACCAGTGGGTGACAGTGTAGGGGTTAAAGAGGAGGGCCAGTTAAAAAAAAAAAAAAGTCAGCAGCTGCAAACACTGCAGCTGCTGACTTAATAAACACACTTACCTGTCCAGGGCGCCCGCGATGTCGGCCGCCCGAGGCCGACCCGTCCCTCGGCTCCCTGGTCCCGGTGCCGCCATTCCCTCTAAGGGAAACAGGCAGCCGAGCCTTATGGCTTCACTGCCCGTTTCGTACTGCGCATGCGCGAGTCCCGCAGCTACTGCGCATGCTCGAGTCCCGCAGCGCTTTCTGAATGGGACGCGCTGTGTTCTGGAACACACAGTTCCCAGAACACAGCGCGACCCATTACTCAGAAGACGCCGCGACGAAGACAGAAGACAGAAGATCTCCGCGGAGGAGGAAGAGGAAGATTAGGATAAAGTGCCTAGCAACAGGCATTTCTGGTAAGTAAAAAAAAAAATTTTTTTTCATTTTATTTTTTTTAGATTTTTTTGTCATTTTTAACATTTTTTGGTTTTCAGGGTGGCCCTCCACTTTAAGTGTTCCTAGGGGTGTGTTACTAACTGTGGGGGGGTTGGGCTTTCATTTAGTGAACACTAATCTCTGCTCCAATCACATGGAGCAGAGATCAGCGTCACTAGTTGCTAGGCAGAATGGAGAAATGTTGTTTACACAGCATTTCCTCCATTCGGCCGCTCCGTGAGACGATCGCGGGGATGCCCGCGGCGATCGAGTCCGCGGGTCCCGCGACCGGACTCACGGGGGTCCCGACCAGCGCGGGAGCGCGCCGCCGATGGCGCGCTCCCGATGGCAGGGCGGCATTGAATATTGGACGTACCTGTACGCCAATATGCCTGACCGTGCCATTCTGTCAACGTACATCGTCGTGCGCTGGTCGGGAAGTGGTTAAGACACTACAGGAAGTGACTATTTAAATCTAAAAGAATACGGGGTATTATAACCCCCTCCTGTTTTCTTGGCTGCCTCACACTACAAAGTACCTGAAGCCTTTATGCTAACCGCACTCTCTTATATAGATCAAAGTGTGGTGCCGAAGTGAAAACCGTTTTTTATCTACTTGGAAAAATATTTTCCTTTCATTTCTCTTCTCCCTCCTGCACATTTCTCTTGGGGTGCACCCATGAAGAAACAAAATTGTTAAAGCTCCTGAAGAAGCGTTGCTCAAAAACGCGAAACATGTAGAGCGCCAGAACATATCTGAGATCTAGTTCTGTAATTGATACCCTGTCTAGTTTATTTCTTGTATTAATGTACAATTTGTCACCTTTTGGATATATATAGAAATGAATATGGATATTGTCTAGACTGTACTAACATAGACAGGATACAAAGCAGTACTTGATATGTTTTTATATTTTCACTTTTCCTCTTTTTTTTAACTTCTAGTTTTTTAAATAAATAATATTTTTGAATATATCTTTTTTCTTATTTTAAATTTTGCCTAAAAAGTCCAATAGAACCAACACTTTTCCTTGAGGTCTTTTGTGTGAAGGTTTTTCTCTCCTCCCCCTTTCCCCTTTCCCTTGCAATTTCTAATTGAAGCTATGACTAGGACGCGGCAATTGGTTTTTTGACTCTTGAGCCGCAGAAGCCACCCTGTGATAGATACACATTTCTATTTAACATTTCAAAAGTACGGCGGATAGTCCGGCGGACTTAGTACGCCGTATTAGTCCGCTGAAAAAGTGCCGTGTGTGGGCAAGTCGCCCGTTCGGAAAGTCCGGCGGACAGTCCGGCGGGAAGTCCGCCGGACTAAGTCCGCCGGATAGTCGGCTATATGTGTATGCGGCATTAGGGTTATTGTGACTATAGGAGATTTTAGGATTGTGGTGACTCTAGGAAATGTTAGGGTTAGGGTGACTATAGGGAGTGTTAGGATTATGGTGACTATGGGAGATTTTAGGATTATGGTGACTCTAGGAAATGTTAGGGATAGGCTCCATGCACACTGAAGTTAAAAAAAGCTATTTCTGGACGCCAGATTGCTGGCAGAAAACGCTGGTTGAAAAACCTGCTTTTAACAGCGTTTTATACTAGCGTTTATGAGCGTTTTACAGCGTTAGCGTTTATGGGCGTTTTTTATTGAAAAATGCATTGAAAAATAGAATGCCGAACACTAATGAACGAGCGTTTATGAGCGTTTACAAGCGTTTATGAGCGTTTATCAGCGTTTGTCGTTTTTTGGCGCTGAAAAACGGCACTTTAAGGCTCCATGCACACTGAAGCTGATAAACTGCAGTTTATTGGCGTTTGGGCGTTTTTTGTAAAAGCCCATAAACTCCACTCTATGTTAGCCTATGTGTCCATGCACACATGGACGTTTTTCAGCTTTAATGAGCAGTGGAGTTTATGGGCTTTTTTCTGAACGCCAGAAATTCGCGTTCAAAGTGCCGTTTTTCAGCGGCAAAAAATGACAAACGCTCATTAACGCTCGTTCATTAGTGTTCAGCATTCTATTTTTCAATGCATTGTGGGATTTTTGGAGTGTCCTCTGTGTATTTTTATAAAAAACGCCCATTAACGCTAACGCTCATTAACGCTCATTAACGCTCATTAACGCTAGTATAAAACGCTGTTAAAAGCAGGTTTTTCAACCAGCGTTTTCTGCCAGCAATCTGGCATCCAGAAATAGCTTTTTTGAGCTTCAGTGTGCATGGAGCCTGAGCGCGAATTTCTGGCGTTCAGAAAAAAGCCCATAAACTCCACTGCTCATTAAAGCTGAAAAACGTCCATGTGTGCATGGACACATAGGCTAACATAGAGTGGAGTTTATGGGCTTTTACAAAAAATGCCCAAACCCCAATAAACTGCAGTTTATCAGCTTCAGTGTGCATGGAGCCTTATTGTGACTATAGGAGATCATAGGAATATGGTGACTCTAGGAAATGTTAGGGCTAGGGTGACTATAGGGAGTGTTAGGATTATGGTGACTATGGGAAATTTTAAAAATATGGTTACTCTAGGAAATGTTAGGGTTATGGTGATTATAGGAGATCTTAGGATTGTGGTGACTCTAGGAAATGTTAGGGTTTTGGTGTCTATAGGAGATTTTAGATTGTGGTGACTCTAGGAAATGTTAGTGCTAGGAGTTTTTAGGATTAAGGTGATTCCCAGAAAATGTTGGGGCTAGGGTGACTATAGGGAGTGTTAGGATTGTGGTGACTATGGGAGATTTTAAGAATATGGTTACTCTAGGACAGTGATGGCGAACCTCGGCACTCCAGATGTTTTGGAACTACATTTCCCATGATGCTCATGCACTCTGCGGTGTAGCGGAGCATCATGGGAAATGTAGTTCCAAAACATCTGGGGTGCCAAGGTTCGCCATCACTGCTCTAGGAAATGTTAGGGGTATGCTGAATATAGGAGATCTTAGGGTTATGGTGATTATAGGAGATTTTAGGAATGCGGTGACTCTAGGAAATGTTAGGGTTAGGGTGATTATAGGAGATTTTAGGATTAAGGTGACTATAGGGAGTGTTAGAATTATGGTGACTATGCAAGATTTTACGACTATAGTGACTCTAGGAAATGTTAGGGGTATGATGATTATAGGAGATCTTAGGGGTATGATGACTATAGAAGATTTTAGGATTATGGTGACTCTAGGGAATGTTAGGGTTTTGGTTCAAATATAGGAGATCCTAGGGTTATCTAAAAGGTTCTAAGGTTATGAAGACTCTGGGATATCTTAGGGTTATAGTGAGTCTAGGAGGTCTTTGGATTATGGTGACATAAGTAGCTCTTAGGGCTGTGGTGACTCTAGGAGGTTATAGGCTTATAGTGACTCAAGGTGATCTTAGAGTTATGGAGACTCCAAGAGCATCGAGGGCTATGGAGACTCTAGGAGGTTCTAGGGTTATGATGACTCTAGGCAATCTGGGACATGTGGTCACCCTACACCAGGAGGTTCTAGGTTCTTATAGTCATGCTATGAGGTCTTTGAGCTATGGTGACATAAGGAGCTCTTAGGACTGTGAAGACCCTATTTTTTTTTTTTTTTTTAAAAGCCTATGGCGTGTAAAACACACCCAAAAACTTCCACCCGGTGCCAAAAAAAAGTGGACACACATCAAGAGTGACACACAAAAACGTGCAACGGGTGTCTGCTGTCCTCCACAAGGAAGGACCTTACCCTGATCCCCCGGGGCGTTAGGCTCCAGACGGGGACTGAGGTACCAAATACATGGCCCATCCAGCCGAAGCCGGACGACCGCCTTTCTCCGGAAGGTCTGCCCGAAACAGACCCACCCAGGTATTAGGGTAGGGGCCCCCCCGAAGGGAGACCCCCCAAAGAGAGGGCGAACCAAGCCAGAAAGCCTATGTCCACCCTCCCACAAGACGTTCAGGGTTGGCCCGAGGACCGACACCCTACTAGTCAAACGTGCAAGTGACAAACATAAAACGTGACACACAACACACAAATAAAATAAACAGATAAAGTGGGGAAGGGATAGTGGAGAGGGAGAGTGAAAAAGGTGGCCATTGTGTAGACACAATGACCAGGCCCTCCCTAGGTGATCTTATGGTTACTCTGGGAGTTCCTAGGGTTGTGGTGACTCTCGGAGGTACTAGGGCTGTGGTGACTCTCGGAGGTACTAGGGCTGTGGTGACTCTCGGAGGTACTAGGGCTGTGGTGACTCTCGGAGGTACTAGGGCTGTGGTGACTCTATGAGGTACTAGGGCTGTGGTGACTCTCGGAGGTACTAGGGCTGTGGTTACTCTCGGAGGTACTAGGGCTGTGGTGACTCTCGGAGGTACTAGGGCTGTGGTGACTCTCGGAGGTACTAGGGCTGTGGTGACTCTCGGAGGTACTAGGGCTGTGGTGACTCTCGGAGGTACTAGGGCTGTGGTGACTCTCGGAGGTACTAGGGCTGTGGTGACTCTCGGAGGTACTAGGGCTGTGGTGACTCTCGGAGGTACTAGGGCTGTGGTGACTCTAGGAAGTTTTAGGGTTATGGGGACTCCAGGAGCTCTTGCAACTGTGGAGACTCTAGAAGGTTTCAGTCTTATGGCGACTCTAGGAGGTCTAAGGGTTTACGGTGACTTTAGAAGGAAATGTTTTTCAATATTGATTTTGTATAGGACATTTTATTGATCCACCCTTGTACTGGCATCTAGGACTTCTTGAACAACTACTTGGGTAAAATAGGTCCTATGTAACCTAAAAAATTAGAGCAATAGTTTCTAGGAGTTGTGGGACTCGGAAGATGAAATACTAAAACATATTCAATACAGAAGGAAAACTATATATTTCATAAAGCAAACTCCTAAAACTCAAACTGATTATAGCTTTTACCTTGCAGCACTTGGGGTTTGCATCCCACCAAAGACTTTGAGTTTGTACGTTTTTTTTGAAAATGATCTTTATTACATTTTAAGTATAGAGTTTGTATGTTATCCATTTGCTTGTGTGTTTCCTCTGAGCTTTGAAGTAGCATTCCCGCAATCCTGAACATACAGGCATTATAGCTGGATCTATAGGCGTGTGTGGTGGAGACATTTCATTTTAAAGGGCCTTTGGGCAGAGACTAATGTGAAGGCTTCAATATTCTCCATAATTGCCTTCAGAAAAGGGGCCAGTCCCATATGAGTGCGTAGAAAGAATCAGGATGAGAAAGGAATCTGACCTCGACTTTGTGGACAGAAGCGCCAAACCCTTCGAGCTTTAGGCTCCAACCCAGAGAGGATCCTTAATGGGATTGCTTACAGCAGATAATTGCACTCATCCTCATTTATGAAGCCCCCCGTTTGTGGGCACTACTATCACATTCACCATCGGAGGATTCCTTCTTCCCACCCAGCAGCTATGCCAAGAATTTCCATCCACGGAGCCCTTCTGGTCATTGAACTGGGAGTTGTGGAGTAAACCATTCATTTCGGGTTTATTTTTTTATTTTTTTAAGGAATTCGACATACATGGGCCCGATAGTTCACGTTTTCTTTTTTTTTTTCCCTGACGGCGGTGAAAAAGCGAATTGCTCTGCTAAAATGGTCTCCGGCTAAGCTGAGCTCTGATAACAAATACTGAGATGATTGCCGCGTTCCGTGTATTTGCTTATTTTACATGATTTAATTTACTGCTTAATTGGGATTTATCAGCCCTGCTAAATAACAAGACCGGCCCTGGGGCAACTTCATCATATGCAGCTCTGCGGATAACACGGCCGACAATCTATGAAGACTTGACTTAGTTTCAAAAGTCATCTTTGAAAAGCTTCAAACCACTTTTAACCACTTTAGCAGCTTCATGACCAAGTAAATTTTTTCGCTATTCGGCACTGCGCTACTTTAACCACTTCCCTACCCGCCCATAGTAATATGACGCCCCCCGCAGGAGGGATCCCCCATCCTGGGCGGGGCGTCATATGACGTCCCGGGCTTTCCCGGGGCCGTCTAGGGGGGCGAGCGCGTTGCTCGGGGGCCTGGTGGGCGTGCCCCGGCGGCCGCGATTGCCCGTGAACGCAGCAGGACCGCGGATCTGTGTATGCGTAAACACACAGATCCACGGTGCTGTCAGGCGAGAGGAGACCGATGGTGTGTTCCCAGTACAGAGGAACAGCGATCGGTCTCCTCCCCTTGTGAGTCCCCTCCCCCTACAGTTAGAATCACTCCCTAGGAAACATAATTAAGCCCTCGATCGCCCCCCCCCTAGTGTTAACCCTTTCCCTGCCAGTCACATTTACACAGTAATCAGTGCAATTTTATAGCACTGATCGCTGTATAAATGTGAATGGTCCCAAAAGTGTCCAATATTCCCGGGCCGTCTAGGGGGCGAGCGCGTTGCTCGGGGGCCTGGTGGGCGTGCCCCGGCGGCCGCGATTGCCCGTGAACGCAGCAGGACCGCGGATCTGTGTATGCGTAAACACACAGATCCACGGTCCTGTCAGGTGAGAGGAGGACTCACAAGGGGAGGAGACCGATCGCTGTTCCTCTGTACTGGGAACACACCATCGGTCTCCTCCCCTTGTGAGTCCCCTCCCCCTACAGTTAGAATCACTCCCTAGGAAACATAATTAAGCCCTCGATCGCCCCCCCCTAGTGTTAACTCCTTCCCTGCCAGTCACATTTACACAGTAATCAGTGCAATTTTATAGCACTGATCGCTGTATAGATGTGAATGGTCCCAAAAGTGTCCGATATTCCCGGGCCGTCTAGGGGGCGAGCGCGTTGCTCAGGGGCCTGGTGGGCGTGCCCCGGCGGGCGCGATTGCCCGTGAACGCAGCAGGACCGCGGATCTGTGTATGCGTAAACACACAGATCCACGGTCCTGTCAGGTGAGAGGAGACCGATGGTGTGTTTCCAGTACAGAGGAACAGCGATCGGTCTCCTCCCCTTGTGAGTCCCCTCCCCCTACAGTTAGAATCACTCCCTAGGAAACATAATTAAGCCCTCGATCGCCCCCCCCTAGTGTTAACTCCTTCCCTGCCAGTCACATTTACACAGTAATCAGTGCAATTTTATAGCACTGATTGCTGTATAAATGTGAATGGTCCCAAAAGTGTCCGATATCCCTGGCCCGTCTAGGGGGCGAGCGCGTTGCTCGGGGCCTGGTGGGCGTGCCTGGTGGCCGCGATTGCCCGTGAACACAGCAGGACCGTGGATCTGTGTATGCGTAAACACACAGATCCATGTCCTGTCAGGTGAGAGGAGACCGATGGTGTGTTCCCAGTACAGAGGAACAGCGATCGGTCTCCTCCCCTTGTGAGTCCCCCTACAGTTAGAATCACTCCCTAGGAAACATAATTAACCCCTCAATCGCCCCCTAGTGTTAACCCCTTTCCTGCCAGTCACATTTACACAGTAATCAGTGCAATTTTATAGCACTGATCGCTGTATAAATGTGAATGGTCCCAAAAATGCGTCAAAAGTGTCCGATATGTCCGTCGCAACATCACGGTCACGAAAAAAAAAAATACGCAGATCGCCGTTATTACTAGTGAAAAAAAAAATGCCATAAATCTATCCCATATTTTGTAGACACTCTAATGCCCTTGTACACACGGTCAGAAATACTGACCACAAAATCCGTCAGATTTTTTCCGACGGATTTTGTCGGAAACTGGTGTTGCGTACACACAGTCGGACAAAGTTGTCGGAAAATCCGATCGTTCGGGAACATGACGCCGTTCGTTCGTTATAACGGGACTACGTTGAGGCCAGTAGCCAATAGCTTTGGTCTCGTAATTTGATCCGAGCATGCGTGGCACTTTGTCCGATCGGAATTCTCTACAAACGATCGGAAAAAGTCAGATCTGATTTTTTTTCTTTTTTGTCGTAAAATTTGAGATCCTGTTTTCAAATTTTTTCCGCCGGAGTTTCCGACAGGAAAAAGTCCGATAGAGCCCACGCACGATCGGATTTTCCGACAATATAATCCAACCGGACCTTATCCGTCTGAATTTCTGTACCGTGTGTATAGGGCATAACTTTTGCGCTAAACCAACCAATATACGCTTATTGCAATTTTTTTTTTACCAAAATATGTAGAATACGTATCGGCCTAAACTGAGGGAAAAAAAATCGTTTTTTTTACAAAAAATTGGGATATTTATTTTAGCAAAAAGTAAAAAATATTGTGTTTTTATTTTATTTTTTTCAAAATTGTCGCTTTTCTTTTGTTTATGGCGCAAAAAATAAAAAAAACGCAGAGGTGATCAAATATCACTCGAGCTCTATTTGTGGGGGGAAAAAAAGGACATCAGTTTTGTTTGGGTACAGCCTCGCACGACCGCCCAATTGTCATTCAAAAGTGCGACAGCGCTGAAAACTAAAAATTGGCCTGGGCAGGAAGGGGGTGAAAATGCCCTGTATTGAAGTGGTTAACTGACAATTGTGCAGTCATGCAACACTGTACCCAAATTTATATAATTTTTTTTTCACAAAAATAGAGGTTTCTTTTGATGGTATTTGATCACCGCTGCATTTTTTTGATTCTTTTTTTATTATATAAATTGAAAAACAAAACAAAATATATATTTTTTTTTACTTTTTGCTATTAAATATATCCAATCAAAAAATAAAAAATAAATTTTTTCAAAAATTTAGGCCAAAATGTATTCTGCTACATGTCTTTGTTAACCACTTGCTGACCAGCCGCCGTCATTATACGCAAATTGCCGTAGGTGTACGCCCCTTAGTGCAAAAGATACACAGTGGGAGCGCGCACACACCGACCGTCCGCGATCACTCCACAGAGAGCCAGAACGGGGGGGGGGGGGGGGGGTCAGGGTTGCCAACCTCCAGCAGCTTTTTTTACTGACAAAACATAGAAAATTTACTGGCGGAGCACATTTTTTTTACTGGCGACTTGAAAAATTACAAAACTGCTATTGAAAATAAACACAGTGAAAGTTTAAATGGTATAAACATGATATGGAAGCTTGATTTACACTTAAAAAGTCAACACAGCATGAAATTATCAGCCCCTGATATTTACTGACAGTTGTAAAAAACAAACAAAAAAAACAGATTTTTACAAACTGTCAGTAAATTTACTAGCGGTTGGCAACCTTGACAGGGATCTGCCAATGTAAACAAACAGATCCCCGTTCTGACAGGGGAGTTACAGAGTGATCGTCTGTTCCTAGTGATTAGGAACAGCGATCTCTCTCCTCCTCCAGTCAGTCCCCTCCCCCCCCCGCCACAGTTAGAAACACCTCCCACGGAACACATTTAACCCCTTGATCGCCCCCTAGTGTTAACCCCTTTTCCCCGGCCAGTGACATTTACACAGTAATCAGTGCATTTTTATAGCACCGATCCCTGTATAAATATCACTGGTCCCAAAAAAAGTGTCAAAAGTGTCTGATCTGTCCGCCGCAATGTCACAGTCCCGCTAAAAATCGCTGATCACCGCCATTACTAGTAAAGAAAAAAATAATAATAATAAAAATGCCATAAATCTATTTGTAGACGCTATAACTTTGCGCAAACCAATCAATATACGCTTATTGCGATTTTTTGGACCAAAAATATGTAGAAGAATATTTATTGGCTTCAACTGATGAAGAAATTCTTTTTTTGCATTTTTGCATTTTTTTTGGAAATTGCAAAAATGCAAAAAAAGAATTTCTTCATCAGTTTAAGCCACTATATATTTTCTTCTACATATTTTTGGTCAAAAAAATCGCAATAAGCGTATATTAATTGGTTTGCGCAAAAGTTATATGGTCTACAAAATAGATTTATGGCATTTTTATTATTATTTTTTTTTCTTTACTAGTAATGGCGGAGGGGACTGACTGGAGGAGGAGAGAGATCGCTGTTCCTAATCACTAGTAAAACATATTTTTTTAATATTTTCAAAATTGTCGGGTTATTTATGTTTATAGCACAAAAAATAAAAACTGCAGAGGTGATCAAATACCACCAAAAGAAATCTCTATTTGTGGGGAAAAAAAAAGGACATAAAGTTTATTTGGGTACAACGACTGCGCAGTTGTCAGTTAAAGCTACACAGTGCCGTATCGTAAAAAAATGGCCTGGTCATTAAGGGACAAATCCCTCCAGTCCTTAAGTGGTTAAAATAAATTCCAATAAGTCTATATTGATTGGTTAGCATGAACGTTATTGCATATACAAATTACGGCACTGTATGTATCAACGACCAACGACTTATAGTGGAACTGTGAGTGCGGCGGGCAATCTGACACTAACTGACGCTGGGTTGGAACTGACTGATTGACACTGACATCTCCAGTGACACTGATACAGTGATTAGTGATTAATACTATGCACTGTCACTGTACTAATGACACTGGCTGGGAAGGGGTTAACATTTAGGGGCAATCAAAGAGTTAACTGTGTGCCTAACAATGTGTGCAGTTTTTACTAAGAGATGTGACTGTTTTATCTCTCCGATTTGCCACATCGCCGCTCCGTGTACAGAGCCCTGTGTTGTTAATAACCACAGGGCTCTGTCATTGGCTAATCCGATTTTTGATGTAGCAGCACAGATGGGGGTGGTGGTGTGCGCACTCCCTACCAGGAGAGACTGGATTACGTCATGTCATGTACGGGATCCAATGCAGAGGGGCCATCCTGCTGCAGTATAAAAAAAAGGTGGTGGGCGGTCCGCAAGTGATTGCTAAAAAAGAAAAAATTGCACAGCAATTCACCCAGCGAAAGAACATGAACATTAGTTTGGTGTGAAGAGAGCAAATAAAACACCCAAAAAAAAAACGAATGTTACAAATCATAATGCATCGTAATACAGATAATTGCAGATAAAGGTTCGAATTTACAAATCTGTATAATAATAACAACTGCAAACATGTAAAAATATGAAAGTCTCTTCTAAAAATTACTTTACAGTGAACACTAAACATTTCGATTATGACGGATTATACACTGTAGTTGGCCTAGAATAGCCATTCTGAACCTTTTTACCCCAAAGGAACCATCGAAATAATTTTCAGGTCTCCGAAAAACCCTTCTCATATCAGTTCTTCTTGGGTCAATAGGAAGAATGTTCCTTACATTGGTGATCAGTGGGAAGAATGTTCCTTACATTGGTGATCAGTGAGAAGAATGTCCCTTACATTGGTGATCAGTGAGAAGAATGTTCCTTACATTGGTGATCAGTGAGAAGAATGTCCCTTACATTGGTGATCAGTGAGAAGAATGTTCCTTACATTGGTGATCAGTGGGAAGAATGTTCCTTACATTGGTGATCAGTGGGCAGAATGTTCCTTACATTGGTGATCAGTGGGAAGAATGTTCCTTACATTGGTGATCAGTGGGCAGAATGTTCCTTACATTGGTGATCAGTGGGAAGAATGTTCCTTACATTGATGATCAGTGAGAAGAATGTTCCTTACATTGGTGATCAGTGAGAAGAATGTTCCTTACATTGGTGATCAGTGAGAAGAATGTCCCTTACATTGGTGATCAGTGGGAAGAATGTTCCTTACATTGGTGATCAGTGGGCAGAATGCTCCTTACATTGATGATCAGTGAGAAGAATGTTCCTTACATTGGTGATCAGTGAGAAGAATGTTCCTTACATTGGTGATCAGTGGGAAGAATGTTCCTTACATTGGTGATCAGTGAGAAGAATGTTCCTTACATTGGTGATCAGTGAGAAGAATGTTCCTTACATTGATGATCAGTGAGAAGAATGTTCCTTACATTGGTGATCAGTGAGAAGAATGTCCCTTACATTGGTGATCAGTGAGAAGAATGTTCCTTACATTGGTGATCAGTGAGAAGAATGTTCCTTACATTGGTGATCAGTGAGAAGAATGTTCCTTACATTGGTGATCAGTGAGAAGAATGTTCCTTACATTGGTGATCAGTGAGAAGAATGTTCCTTACATTGGTGATCAGTGAGAAGAATGTTCCTTACATTGGTGATCAGTGGGAAGAATGTCCCTTACATTGGTGATCAGTGAGAAGAATGTTCCTTACATTGGTGATCAGTGAGAAGAATGTCCCTTACATTGGTGATCAGTGAGAAGAATGTTCCTTACATTGGTGATCAGTGAGAAGAATGTTCCTTACATTGGTGATCAGTGAGAAGAATGTTCCTTACATTGGTGATCAGTGAGAAGAATGTTCCTTACATTGGTGATCAGTAGGAAGAATGTTCCTTACATTGGTGATCAGTGAGAAGAATGTTCCTTACATTGGTGATCAGTGAGAAGAATGTTCCTTACATTGGTGATCAGTGAGAAGAATGTTCCTTACATTGGTGATCAGTGAGAAGAATGTTCCTTACATTGGTGATCGGTGAGAAGAATGTTCCTTACATTGGTGATCAGTAGGAAGAATGTTCCTTACATTGGTGATCAGTGGGAAGAATGTTCCTTACATTGGTGATCAGTGAGAAGAATGTTCCTTACATTGGTGATCAGTGAGAAGAATGTTCCTTACATTGATGATCAGTGGGAAGAATGTCCCTTACATTGGTGATCAGTGAGAAGAATGTTCCTTACATTGGTGATCAGTGAGAAGAATGTTCCTTACATTGGTGATCAGTGAGAAGAATGTTCCTTACATTGGTGATCAGTGGGAAGAATGTTCCTTACATTGGTGATCAGTGAGAAGAATGTTCCTTACATTGGTGATCAGTGAGAAGAATGTCCCTTACATTGGTGATCAGTGAGAAGAATGTTCCTTACATTGGTGATCAGTGAGAAGAATGTCCCTTACATTGGTGATCAGTGAGAAGAATGTTCCTTACATTGGTGATCAGTGAGAAGAATGTTCCTTACATTGGTGATCAGTGAGAAGAATGTTCCTTACATTGGTGATCAGTGAGAAGAATGTTCCTTACATTGGTGATCAGTGAGAAGAATGTTCCTTACATTGGTGATCAGTGAGAAGAATGTTCCTTACATTGGTGATCAGTGAGAAGAATGTTCCTTACATTGGTGATCAGTGGGAAGAATGTTCCTTACATTGGTGGTCAGTGGGAAGAATGTTCCTTACATTGGTGATCAGTGAGAAGAATGTTCCTTACATTGGTGATCAGTGAGAAGAATGTTCCTTACATTGGTGGTCAGTGGGAAGAATGTTCCTTACATTGGTGGTCAGTGGGAAGAATGTTCCTTACATTGGTGATCAGTGAGAAGAATGTTCCTTACATTGGTGATCAGTGAGAAGAATGTTCCTTACATTGGTGATCAGTGAGAAGAATGTTCCTCACATTGGGGGTCAGTAGGACGAATGTCCCTTACATTGGTGATTAATGGGAAGAATGTTTGTTGTCCCTTTAACACAGAGGTGTATAAAAGGGTGGGGAGGGCTCTAGGCATCCCCTTTTTCTATCGCATGAGTTATGCGGAGTGGGTGTATGGGGCATTCCCGACTCGCTGGGATTCTGATTTGGATACACTGTTTTTAGTTAGTATAGTTGTCCGTTACTTCACATGGAATGCACGGTGCCAGATTACCCTGCGGAAGAAAGTCCTCTCTGTTGAGGTGGTGGTGCACGATATTCTGGGTGAGGTTGGGAAAATTCGGGGTCTTGAGAAGGGCAGGGAGCCTCGGGCAGTCTGGATGAGGACGTGGAGGAATATCAGACCTGCCTTTGGTGAACTGCCCATCTCTGGGTGAGGAGCTCTTTTCTTTTTTCTGTTTCTTTCACTCCCTTAGCTTGTGTTGGTTAATATCTTCTTTTTGAAGAAGGGCTGCATGCATAATGGGTGCGGGATTGTTTCTTGACCTCACAAGTTTGATGTCTGGTGTAATGGTGTGAGTCGTAATAGGATTTATGTTTTTGCTGTAAAGTCTTTTTTTTTTTTTTGTTTGAGAGCAGATTTGCTATATTTATTTTCATTTATGTAAATATGTATATATTTATATATAGTGATTTTATGCTTATTGATTGCAAGACTTTTAACCTCTTCCCGCCCGCCCTATAGCCGAATGACGGCCGTCCTGTTGTTTACTTCTGCAATGCGCGCCGCCGCGGGCACGCATCGGGGAAGTTCTGTGTTTGCCGTGTCCCCCGGAGACAGGCAAACACAGATCGCTGTACACGGCCAATCACAGCGGCCGTTTACAGCGCAAACGGCGTGTCCAATGGGAGATGATCTCATATGTAAACATATGAGATCATCTCTCAGCGCCGCTCTCCCTCCTCACACAGACAGAGTTAGTTAGTGCTATCTGTCCCCAGTGCCACCTGTTAGTTCTATCTGTCCCCAGTGCCACCTGTTGTCAGTGCCATTTGTCCCCAGTGCCATCTGTCATCAGTGCCACGTATAAGTGCCATCTGTCATCAGTGCCACGTGTCATCAGTGCCACATAGTGCCATCTGTCATCAGTGCCACATATTAGTGCCATCTGTCATCAGTGCCACGTATCAGTGCCATTTGTCATCAGTTCCACCTGTCAGTGTCACGTGCCATCTGTTGTCAGTGTCACGTGTCATTAATGCCACTTATCAGTGCCATCTGTCATCAGTGTCACGCGTCATCGGTGCCACGTATTAGTGCCATCTGTCCTCCGTGGCACGTATTAGTGCCACGTATTAGTGCCATCTGTCATCAGTGCCACGTATAAGTGCCATCTGTCATCAGTGCCACGTATTAGTGCCATCTGTCATCAGTGCCACGTGTCATCAGTGCCACGTATAAGTGTCATCATTGCCACGTATTAGTGCCATCTGTCATCAGTGCCACGTATAAGTGCCATCTGTCATCAGTGCCACATATTAGTGCCATCTGTCATCAGTGCCATGTGTCATCAGTGCCACGTATAAGTGTCATCATTGCCACGTATCAGTGCCATCTGTCATCAGTGCCACGTGTCATTGTCCTGGTGCTCCTGGGCCTTCAAAAGTGTAATAAGTAGTCAACAAGTTAGATGTGTAATTTATGCTCCTAGAACACGTGATGGCGCTCCCTGCATGCTGGGCCTCTCTATGTGGCCAGGCTGTGAAAAAGTCCCACACATGTGGTATTGTAATACTCAGGAGGAGTAGCAGAATTTATTTTGGGGTGTCATTTGTGGTATACACATGCCATGTGAGAGAAATAACCTATTACAATGATAATTTTGTGGAAAAAAAAAAAAATATGAAAAATCTTAATTTTGCAAAGAATTGTGGGAAAAAAATGACAACATCAAAAAGCTCACCATGCCTCTTACTAAATACCTTGGAATGTCTACTTTCCAAAAAGGGGTCATTTGGGGGGTATTTGTACTTTCCTGACTTGTTCGGGTCACAAGAAATGAGATAGGCCACCAGTACATCAGATGTGATCAATTTTGTGCGATTCGCACCACAGCTTGTAGACTCTCTAACTTTCACAAAGACACAGAAACAAAGAAATATGCGTTTTTATTTTTCAAAATTTTCGGTCTTTTTTCATTTATAGCGCAAATAAATAAAAACCCCCAGAGGTGATCAAATACCACCAAAAGAAAGCTCTATTTGTGGGGAAAAAAGGACAAAAAAATTCATTTGGGTACAGTGTTGCATGACTGAGTAATTGTCATTCAAAAAGTGTGAGAGCACCGAAAAGCTGAAAATTGGTCTGGGCAGGAAGGGGTGTTTAAGTGCCCAGTAAGCAAGTGGTTAATAAAGAAAAATTGGGAAGAATGTTTGATGATTTGAATGCCACCCTTCCAGACAGCTAATTAGATCTTTGGTGTCACGTGGCTGGCTATACTAATTTGCATTGGCTCTGGAACTAGTGTGAAGACACCATCAGATGAGAGGTCCATCGGCCACAGCTCAAGGTACCCCTAGCAGGCTCTGGAGGAACCCTGGTTGCTCAAGGTAGGTACCCCTAGCAGGCTCTGGAGGAACCCTGGTTGCTCAAGGTAGGTACCCCTAGCAGGCTCTGGAGGAACCCTGGTTGCTCAAGGTAGGTACCCCTAGCAGGCTCTGGAGGAACCCTGGTTGCTCAAGGTAGGTACCCCTAGCAGGCTCTGGAGGAACCCTGGTTGCTCAAGGTCGGTACCCCTAGCAGGCTCTGGAGGAACCCTGGTTGCTCAAGGTAGGTACCCCTAGCAGGCTCTGGAGGAACCCTGGTTGAGAATGGCTGCTCTAGGAGAAGAATCTATAAAACCTCTTGATATGAATGATATGAACACACCACACACCACACACACCACACACCACACCACACTTAGATAGAGGAACAGAACTCACCGTGAATTAGGTCTTCTCCGCTGCCCCTCTCAGTAGACGACCTCTCAGGTTGCTGTGGATCCCAAACTGCTGTGAAGCGAGTGTTCCGTTGAGAAGACGTCTTATCTTCTGCGCTCCATTCACCAAAGTGTTCCTCTGTCAATTTAAATTTGTCCTCCCCACAGACACGCCCATAGTGTACAATCCTTCCCGGCAGTTGGTCGGAGATCTGTATCTGATTCCTCCCGTGGTGTTGTAAAGTGACGGTGAGGTCCCCTCGGGCAAAACTGAGCATCTCCAGGGGGTGAGCCCAGTTTAAATACAGTTCCACGACACCATAATCTGTTGTGGGACGAAGCTTGTCCAGCCCACCGGTTAGGAATGACTGTGACAAGGGACGATGGGTGGACCACGGCGAGCTCGGAGTAGACGCTCTGTGTGCCTGTGGGGGGGAGAGAGGAGAAGAAGAGAAGTACAAAGCAAATGTCATTTATCTGGGAACTCCCAAGTGTCTGCCCACAACTTTATCAACGTTGCAATCACATGTTTCGCCCCAATCAGATCTGGAGCTGCTCCGTCTTCTGATTTGCATAAATAATTAGGGCTGGCGGGGCTTGGCAAACAATATCACAACACAACGTCAGTAAAGTATGATAGCGTAGCGTCCATGTGTGTCCTGACCACGCACACACATCGCGGGTGATCCTTCCTTATTACTTTACAGATTGTACAAGTCACCTCGCCTGTCACATAGACTCAGAGCGACCAAGCACAATGACTTGATTGAGTAATAGGCTGCTCTCCAGGGTCAGTAAAATGACGCAGGACCTTGGCAGGCAACATCTTGTAAATCCTGCTCGAATTAACCATGTTATTACTGGGTGCTTCAAGTTTCGGGACTGCGGACTATCAGAAAGCTTGCATTCTCAAAATTCCTGTTTAAAATGATTTCTGCAAACATAAATCTTGTGATCTGAGGATGGTATAGTGGATCATCCAACACGGCCATCCGTAAGGTAGAAAATACTCTGCTCCTGACCTCTCTAACTTTCTCATTGTACCCACCACAAGGATATCCCACCTACAACATGACCCTTTATAAGATAGAAAGTACTCTGCTCCTGACCTTCTCTCTACCCTTCTCAGTACACCCACCACCGGGATATCACTCCCTTCATCATGACCCTCTATAAGACAGAAAATACTCTGCTCCTGACCTCTCTACCTTTCTGATTACACCCACCACCAGGATATCTCACCTTCAATATGGCCCTCCATAGGGTAGAAAATACTCTGCTCCCAACCTTCTCTCTACTCTTCTCAGTACACCCACCACCGGGATATCATTCCCTTCATCATGACCCTCCATAAGACAGAAAATACTCTGCTTCTGACCCTCTCTCTACCTTTCTGATTACACCCACCACAAGGATATCCCACCTACAACATGACCCTTTATAAGATAGAAAGTACTCTGCTCCTGACCTTCTCTCTACCCTTCTCAGTACACCCACCACCGGGATATCACTCCCTTCATCATGACCCTCTATAAGACAGAAAATACTCTGCTCCTGACCCTCTCTCTACCTTTCTGATTACACCCACCACCAGGCTATCCCACCTTCAATATGACCCTCCATAGGGTAGAAAATACTCTGCTCCTGACCTTCTCTCTACCCTTCTCAGTACACCCACCACCAGGATATCGGACTGTCCAACATGACCCTTCATAAGATACAAAATACCCTGCTCCTGACTTTCTCTCTACCTTTCTGATTACACTTAAAGTTACCACCAGGATATCCCATCTTAAGTTTGACCCTTTTCCTACCATTCCGAGTACATTCCAACATTTTGATATTACAGCCTCCAACATGACCCACCATAAGGTAGAAAATACTCTGCTTCTGACCTTTTTTCTACCTTTCTGAGTACATTCCAACACTTTGATATCACACCATCCAAAATTACCCTCCATAAGGTAGAAAATACTTTGCGCCTGACTTTTTTTGTACCTTTTCTGAGTACATTCCATCACCGGGATACCACACCCTCCAACGTGACCCTCCATAAGGTAGAAAGTACTCTGCTCCTGACATTCTCTCTACCCTTCTCAGTATACCCACTACCGAGATATCACTCCCTTCATCATGGCCCTCTATAAGATAGAAAATACTTTGCTCCTGATCTTCTCTCTACCTTTCTGATTACACCCACCACCAGGATATCCCACCTTCAATATGGCCCTCCATAGGGTAGAAAATACTCTGCTTCTGACCTTCTCTCTACTCTTCTCATTATAGCCACCACCAGGAAATCACACTGTCCAACATGACCCTTCATAAGATACAAAATACTCTGCTCCTGACTTTCTCTCTACCTTTCTGATTACGCTTAAAGTTACCACCAGGATATCCCACCCTAAATTTGATCCTCCATAAGGTAGAAAATACTATGCTCCTGACCTTTTTCTACCTTTCAGAGTACATTTCAACACCGGAATATCACACCATCCAACATGACCCTCCATAAAGGTAGAAAATACTCTGCTCCTGACCCTTTTTCTACAATTCCGAGTACATTCCAACATTTTGATATTACAGCCTCCAACATGACCCACCATGAGGTAGAAAATACTCTGCTTCTGACCTTTCTTCTACTTTTCTGAGTACATTCCAACACTTTGATATCACACCATCCAAAATGACCCTCCATAAGGTAGAAAATACTTTGCTCCTGACCATTTTTCTACCTTTCTGAGTACATTTCAACACTGGGATATCACACCCTCCAACATGACCCTCCATAAGTTAGAACATATCATGCTCATGACCATTTTTCTACCTTTCTGATTATGTTCAACACCAGAATATCACACCCTCCAACATGACCCTACAAAAGATAGAAAATACTCTGCTCCTGACCTTGCTTCTACCTTTCTGATTACACCCAGCATTGGGATATCACTCCCTCCAAGATGACCTTCCATAAAGTAGAAAGTACTCTGCTCCTGACCTTTTCTCTACTGTTCTGATTACAATCCAACACTGGAATATCAAATCCTCCAACATGATCCACTAGAAGGTAGAAAACACTTTGCTTCTAACCTCCAACATCAGAAAGGTAGAGAGAAGGTCAGGAGCAGAATATGTTCTACCTTATGGAGAATCACATTAGAGGATGTGATATCCCAATTTCGGAATGTACTCAGAAAGGTAGAGAGAAGGTCAGAAGCAGAGTATTTTCTACTTTATAGAGAGTCATGGAAGATGTTATATCCCGGTAGAGGGTATAATCAGAAAGGTAGAGAGGAGTATTTTCTACTTTATGGATAGTCACGTTGGAAAATGTGATATCCTAATGGTGGCTGTAATCACAAAGGTAGAGAGGAGGTTAGGAACATACTATTTTCTACTGTTTGGAAGGTCATGTTGGATGGTGTAAGATCCTAGTGTTGGAATGTACTCAGAAAGCTAGAGAGAAGGTCAGAAGCAGAGTATTTCCTACCTTATGGAGGGTCATGTTGGACGATGTGATATCCCGATGTTGGCATGTACTCAGAATGGTAGAGAGAAGGTCAAGAGCAGAGTGTTTTTTAGCTCATGGATGGTCATGTTGGAGGTGCGATATCCCTGTGTTGGAATGTACTCAGAAAGGTAGAGAGAAGGTCAGGAGCATTATTTTGCCCCATGAAGTGATTTTTTTTTTTTTGGAAGTTCTGATATAGTGTCCTATGTTTATATTCTCGACTACCGTAATAGTCTGAAATAACAGGGTAGATCAGATTTTAAAGTTGTGTCTTTTGATAACTTACCAACCTAGATGTGTACCTTCTGTGACCACACAGCTTCATGTACCAACAAATGTAATCTCAGTAACAGAAAATCAAGTTTTAAATTGCCACCATGGAGATGCTACCAAAGGGTTGAGGGTAAGGCACTGCTCTTGGCCCCCTACACAACATTATCAAAGGACACAAGTCTATTTCTATCAACGCCCGGCGGAAAGAGATGGAAAATGCGACGGTCCGACCATGCAAATCTACTTCTTGAACCACCAATGGCAGAAACAAAAGCGCCGAACGCAGGACATGGAAATGAAATACTCGCATTGTCTTGCATGAAAAGAAACATTTCCATAGAAGAAGAGATGACCAGAGAACTATTCAAATGTTCATCTCATAAAAAGGCCATGGCTGTGTTTTGCATTTTTGTTTTTAGGTTATTTTTTTCGATACTAAATATACATTTATAAATGCAGAGGGTTTTGTATTACACAGGAGGATCCTTACAGATGGCCATATATTTAGTTTTTTTTTTTTAATTAATATGCAAATGTCACTTTGTGCTCTACTTTGCATGTAGAGGAAAGTGACACCTAGATTCTTCCAGCAAAGTCATGTCTAACCTTTGGCTACAATCATCGCTTCCTCCGCCAATAAAGAGTGCCTGTCATCAGTGCCGGGACAAGGTCATCCAGCGCCCAGGGCAAAGACGCCAAACTGCGCCCCCCCCTTTCCCTTAGGGTTAGGGTCAGGGTGCCCCCTACCCCTGCTAATAAACCATTGTGCCAGGGGCAGCCGTCCCTCCTGCCCACCCCTTGTCCCGGCCCTGCCTGTCATATCTACAGATATCCCTCACATAACCCGACAATATACCCCTAAAAAATGCTGCTGCCAAAAGTTTTTTTCTCTTTTTTTTTTAACCAAAACCTTTTCTTTGTTGCCAAAAGAAAAGATGGCCATTTTTTTTTTTTTTTTAATTTAGTTACTTTGGGTACCATCAGGGCCGTTTTTAAGGCAGGGCAAAAGGGGCAGCTGCCCTGGGCCCTGTCATTGTTGTGGGGCCCAAAGCAGCTGCTTCATACTTGCCAACTATCATGGTTTAAATTCCCTCGCCCCTTGAGGTTTTAGTCCTGTGCTGTGTCCCAGATGACTCACCCGCAGACCCTGTGTTTACATGTAAATTACCGGCATTCATATGTAAACAGAGGCGGCTGGTGGCATTGATATGTATATCATGCCCCCCTGAGGTCATATCCATAGTAATCTCTAGCAACCAATCAACAAGCGGAAATCATGTGCTGTAACCTCTAGCAACTAACCAGTGAGCTGTAATGTGTTCTGTAACCTCTAGCAACCAGTCAGTGAGCGGTAATGATACACTGAAACCTCTGGCAACCAATCGCAATAGCTGCCTGATCTGCATAATCTCTAGCAACCAATAAACAACAAGCGGAAATCATGTGCTGTAACCTCTAGCAACTAACCAGTGAGCTGTAATGTGTTCTGTAACCTCTAGCAACCAGTCAGTGAGCGGTAATGATACACTGAAACCTCTGGCAACCAATCGCAATAGCTGCCTGATCTGAATCAGTAAACTGATTTTGAGTCTAGCTGCTATTTATTGTATGTCTCAGAGCAGGTGGAGAGTGAGACTGCATGGGGACTGCATGGGGGGGGGGGGGCCCAAGAAAAGTTTTGCCCAGGGTCCAATCAATATTAAAGACGGCCCTGGGTACCATGCAACCTTTTATGTGTGCTCATTATGTCATAATATCCCATCACCAAGGTGGAAATCCGCTACTGACTCAACAGAGAAGACCTTTCTCCAGTACAGCGGTGAAACCCGAGCAGTAATTGCTTACAGTAGCCTACAGAAGCCAACATGACACCATCGCTCGACAATACACCATGACACCGTTGCTTGACATGACACCATAACACCCTCGCTTCTGAGGCTGAACCAGAGTGCTGAAGATTACTGTAGAGAATGTGGACTCCCAGTGTGCGACTACTGAGGGGGGGGGGGAGGGGGGAATACCTTCTCTATGCACTTGTCAATGACATTTTAGGATTGTTAGCAGAGCCTTTCGGGAATCTGAGACCTTTCCAAAATGTTTTGACTGAATAAAATGTCATTATCTGACATATTATCCTACGGAGGAGTCTTTACTTGGTGACCTAAGTAGCAAACCGCCATACTGTGCCAAAATATCTCACACCGTGAGAAAGATCATACCATTCAGGAAGAATGAAAGAGTTTGTGTATCCAAAGGTGGCCACACATCTATCAATGTGATCATTCTATCAATCATTAGAGTGATCAAACTATAGGATATATACTATATAAGAACTATAAATTACAGTATCTCCATTCGATCAGTTTTAGATCATTTTCAACTACAGGCAAACCAATTGGCTGCGGTGGAATTTTACTGATCGATAGAACAGCCATAACTTCCCTTCTGATTGATGTTGACTCAATTTAGATCAGAATCGATCAAACTGAGAAGATCAGCCAAGGCAGAAAATTATTGATCGCGTTGCATCGATCAGCATGAATCCATCCACATTTGGACAGAGCGGATGCATGCGTGAGATCGATAATTTACGATCGTATCTTCCAACTTTCCAACTATAGATCAGTTATTCCCATCGGAAGCGATCGAGAAGAAATTGATCAAGTATGTATGGCCAGCAATAAACAGTTTCAAGGAAATGATCGTTTTCAATAGCTCGTTTCTGGTAGGTTGTATTTTAGGTGCGTTATCTAATGCCCCGTACACACGACCAGACTTTTCAACATCCAAAGTCTGACGGAATGATTCCGGCAGACTATTCGATCGTGTGTGGGCTGCAACGGACTTTTGATTTGCAAAAGTCTGACAGACTTTAGAAATGGAACATGCTTCAAATTTTTCCGCCAGAACTGTGCCGGACCCAGTTCCTACCGAGAAATTCGCTCGTCTGTATGCTAGTACGACGGACTAAAACCGACGCTAGGGCAGCTATTGGCTACTGGCTATGAACTTCCTTATTCTAGTCCAGTCGTACGTCATCACGTTCGAATCCGTCGGAGTTTGGTGTGATTGTGTGTGGCCAAGTCCGCTCATTTGTAAAGTCCGTCAGAACTCTGTCAGAACTCCGTCAGAACTCCTTCGAAAGTCTGTCAGACATAAGTCTGGTCGTGTGTACGCGGCATTAGATTTTTTTAACTGTACCTTGAACAATCATGAATCAATGGGGGTTGATTTACTAAAGGCAAATAGACTGAACTTTGCACGTACAGTTTCTCCAGAGCTTAGTAAATGAGCAGAAGCTTTATTGACTTCCATCATCCAATCATGTGCAAGCAAAAATGCAAAGTGAAGTTTCCCCTTATTTACTAAGCTCTGGAGCCACTGCACCTGCAGAGTGCAACTGCGCTTTGCAAAGTGCACAGTCTATTTGCCTTTGGTAAAATCAACCCCATTATGTGTATGGTCAGCTTGTTTTGGATACAGTAGAGTAGGCAAAGGTTAAAATCCTTGTTGGGTTATATTTTAACTGTCTATGTACTGGGGGGCATTTTCCATCACTTACTGTCCCAGAGACACAGGCAGGAAGTTAGAGGGAAACTCTACAAAGAGAGGGGTATTCCCCTCTTGGACAGTTGTCACTAGAAGGTGTCCCCATTGGAAGATTGCTTCTCTATTCCTGTTCTGGTGGCTTCTCTATTCCTGTTCTGGTTGCTTCCTTATTCCTTTGTCTGGTGGCTTTGCTATTCCTATCCCTGTTCTGGTGGCTTCTCTATCCCTGTTCTGGTGGCTTCTCTATTCCTGTTCTGGTGGCTTCTCTATCCCTGTTCTGGTGGCTTCTCTATTTCTGTTCTGGTGGCTTCTCTATCCCTGTTCTGGTGGCTTCTCTATCCCTGTTCTGGTGGCTTCTCTATTTCTGTTCTGGTGGCTTCTCTATCCCTGTTCTGGTGGCTTCTCTATTTCTGTTCTGGTGGCTTCTCTATCCCTGTTCTGGTGGCTTCTCTATTTCTGTTCTGGTGGCTTCTCTATTCCTGTTCTGGTGGCTTCTCTATCCCTGTTCTGGTGGCTTCTCTATTCCTGTTCTGGTGGCTTCTCTATTTCTGTTCTGGTGGCTTCTCTATTCCTGTTCTGGTGGCTTCTCTATTCCTGTTCTGGTGGCTTCTCTATCCCTGTTCTGGTGGCTTCTCTATCCCTGTTCTGGTGGCTTCTCTATCCCTGTTCTGGTGGCTTCTCTATTCCTGTTCTGGTGGCTTCTCTATCCCTGTTCTGGTGGCTTCTCTATCCCTGTTCTGGTGGCTTCTCTATCCCTGTTCTGGTGGCTTCTCTATTCCTGTTCTGGTGGCTTCTCTATTCCTGTTCTGGTGGCTTCTCTATTTCTGTTCTGGTGGCTTCTCTATCCCTGTTCTGGTGGCTTCTCTGTTTCTGTTCTGGTGGCTTCTCTATCCCTGTTCTGGTGGCTTCTCTATTTCTGTTCTGGTGGCTTCTCTATTCCTGTTCTGGTGGCTTCTCTATCCCTGTTCTGGTGGCTTCTCTATCCCTGTTCTGGTGGCTTCTCTATTCCTGTTCTGGTGGCTTCTCTATTTCTGTTCTGGTGGTTTCTCTATCCCTGTTCTGGTGGCTTCTCTATTCCTGTTCTGGTGGCTTCTCTATTTCTGTTCTGGTGGCTTCTCTATCCCTGTTCTGGTGGCTTCTCTATTTCTGTTCTGGTGGCTTCTCTATTTCTGTTCTGGTGGCTTCTCTATCCCTGTTCTGGTGGCTTCTCTATTCCTGTTCTGGTGGCTTCTCTATTCCTGTTCTGGTGGCTTCTCTATTCCTGTTCTGGTGGCTTCTCTATTCCTGTTCTGGTGGCTTCTCTATTCCTGTTCTGGTGGCTTCTCTATCCCTGTTCTGGTGGCTTCTCTATCCCTGTTCTGGTGGCTTCTCTATTCCTGTTCTGGTGGCTTCTCTATCCCTGTTCTGGTGGCTTCTCTATCCCTGTTCTGGTGGCTTCTCTATCCCTGTTCTGGTGGCTTCTCTATTCCTGTTCTGGTGGCTTCTCTATTCCTGTTCTGGTGGCTTCTCTATTTCTGTTCTGGTGGCTTCTCTATCCCTGTTCTGGTGGCTTCTCTGTTTCTGTTCTGGTGGCTTCTCTATCCCTGTTCTGGTGGCTTCTCTATTTCTGTTCTGGTGGCTTCTCTATTCCTGTTCTGGTGGCTTCTCTATCCCTGTTCTGGTGGCTTCTCTATCCCTGTTCTGGTGGCTTCTCTATTCCTGTTCTGGTGGCTTCTCTATTTCTGTTCTGGTGGTTTCTCTATCCCTGTTCTGGTGGCTTCTCTATTCCTGTTCTGGTGGCTTCTCTATTTCTGTTCTGGTGGCTTCTCTATCCCTGTTCTGGTGGCTTCTCTATTTCTGTTCTGGTGGCTTCTCTATTTCTGTTCTGGTGGCTTCTCTATCCCTGTTCTGGTGGCTTCTCTATTCCTGTTCTGGTGGCTTCTCTATTTCTGTTCTGGTGGCTTCTCTATCCCTGTTCTGGTGGCTTCTCTATTTCTGTTCTGGTGGCTTCTCTATTTCTGTTCTGGTGGCTTCTCTATCCCTGTTCTGGTGGCTTCTCTATTCCTGTTCTGGTGGCTTCTCTATTCCTGTTCTGGTGGCTTCTCTATTTCTGTTCTGGTGGCTTCTCTATCCCTGTTCTGGTGGCTTCTCTATTTCTGTTCTGGTGGCTTCTCTATTCCTGTTCTGGTGGCTTCTCTATCCCTGTTCTGGTGGCTTCTCTATTCCTGTTCTGGTGGCTTCTCTATTCCTGTTCTGGTGGCTTCTCTATTTCTGTTCTGGTGGCTTCTCTATCCCTGTTCTGGTGGCTTCTCTATTCCTGTTCTGGTGGCTTCTCTATTCCTGTTCTGGTGGCTTCTCTATCCCTGTTCTGGTGGCTTCTCTATTCCTGTTCTGGTGGCTTCTCTATTCCTGTTCTGGTGGCTTCTCTATTTCTGTTCTGGTGGCTTCTCTATCCCTGTTCTGGTGGCTTCTCTATTTCTGTTCTGGTGGCTTCTCTATTCCTGTTCTGGTGGCTTCTCTATTTCTGTTCTGGTGGCTTCTCTATTTCTGTTCTGGTGGCTTCTCTATCCCTGTTCTGGTGGCTTCTCTATTTCTGTTCTGGTGGCTTCTCTATCCCTGTTCTGGTGGCTTCTCTATTTCTGTTCTGGTGGCTTCTCTATCCCTGTTCTGGTGGCTTCTCTATTTCTGTTCTGGTGGCTTCTCTATTCCTGTTCTGGTGGCTTCTCTATTTCTGTTCTGGTGGCTTCTCTATTTCTGTTCTGGTGGCTTCTCTATCCCTGTTCTGGTGGCTTCTCTATTTCTGTTCTGGTGGCTTCTCTATTTCTGTTCTGGTGGCTTCTCTATCCCTGTTCTGGTGGCTTCTCTATTTCTGTTCTGGTGGCTTCTCTATCCCTGTTCTGGTGGCTTCTCTATCCCTGTTCTGGTGGCTTCTCTATTTCTGTTCTGGTGGCTTCTCTATCCCTGTTCTGGTGGCTTCTCTATTTCTGTTCTGGTGGCTTCTCTATCCCTGTTCTGGTGGCTTCTCTATTCCTGTTCTGGTGGCTTCTCTATTCCTGTTCTGGTGGCTTTGCTATTCCTATTCCTGTTCTGGTGGCTTATCTACTACTGTTCTGGTGGCTTATCTACTCCTGTTCTGGTGGTTTCTCTATTCCTGTTCTGGTGGCTTCTCTATTTCATGTTCTGGTGGCTTCTCTATCCATGTTCTCTTAGCTTCTCTATTCCTATTTCATGTTCTGGTGGCTTCTCTATTTCATGTTCTGGTGGCTTCTCTATCCATGTTCTCTTAGCTTCTCTATTCCTATTCCTGTTTAGGGGGCTTCTTTATGCCTGTTCTGGTGGCTTATCTACTCCTGTTCTGGTGGCTTCTCTTCCAGTTCTGGTGGCTTCACTATTCCTGTTTTGGTGGCTTCTCTATTCCTATTCTGGTGGCTTCTCTTCCTGTTCTGGTGGCTTCTCTATTCCTGTTTTGGTGGCTTCTCTTCCAGTTCTGATTGCCTCTCTTGCTGTTCTGGTGGCTTCTCTATCCCTTTTCTGGTGGCTTCTCTTTCCCTGTTCTGGTGGCTTCTCTTCCTGTTCTGGTGGCTTCTCTATTCCTGTTCTGGTGTCATCTCAAAATGTTGTTTTCTCCCTATCTTGAACATCCCAGTGACAGTTGTCACCAGAACAGGTGTCACCACCGACAGTTTCCCCTCACCTCTTCTTCTGGTGACTACTCCTAAATTTTGGATTCCCCCTTCACTTTCTTCCTATTTGACAGTGGTCACCACCAGTACAGATCGAAGGGTCGACTCGACACGCATGCCAATAATAACCCTTTCCCGGCTCCATACAAAGCCTGTAGACCCCCTTAAAACGAGAGGAGAGTTCACACGAAGACACTTGTGATTTCAGCAGAGGGTTCGCCACACTGTCACACCAGGGACAAGCCGAGACAATTTACTGGAGCTTCACTCCGAAATTGTTAACCTTCACCTAGTAATATGATTCTCTGCCTACGAGTCACAGGAATAGCTGAGAGGTAATCTCACAAATTCCTGTTTGGTGTCTTTTTATTCTTTATTTTTACAGGTCCCGAGTGTAGTAAACACACCGTCCCCTCCTCCAACACCATTGCTTTATGAATCGCCATGGAACTGGCGGTTAAATAAGAGAAATGATCGCCGATCTTGGAACCAATCACCAAATACGAGGAGGACATAATCAAAGTTATGAGTTCCTTCATCAGCGAAGGGTCTCAAGTTTAAAAAAAAAAAAAACTCCCGTCCCGCCGCTTCCTCTCCCACTTTTATATTTTACAGAGCGTACTCTCATGGTTGAATTCTGTCTGTGATACTCTGTGTGCAACAGTTAATATTCCAAGGCGAGCTGCGATGGGTCTACCGCCCCGGTCGCCTCGGTCCAAGCCGTACTCGCACCCCAAGGTTCTGCAGTTTTCATGCAATTTTTGTACATTTTTTTTATGCGTTTTTATGCTTTGTGCATTTTTGTTTTGGCCAATGATAAGCATTATCTCCTGCCTTGTCTTGTTGTTGTAGCAGAAGCTTATCAAAAATGTACATAACACACACGCACGCACGTGCATATTTGATGCAATGTTATTGGCCAACATTGCACCAAAGGAGGCATTTAAAAAAAAAAAAAAGAGTTGCGTTATGTAAACAGACACCTTAGGAAAAGACGCCGTCGTGAACCTGACCAGTGCCGGAGTTATAAGAGGGGAAAAGGGACAACTGCCCTGCACCCCCAACAGAAGGGGCCCCCCCATCTATACAAAAATAGTATAAAATAATAAAATAATAATAAAAATAAAATAATATTAAATATATACTAATAAATATAATGATAAAATAATAAAAAAAATGACTTTCTATACAAAAATAACATAAAACAATATAAAAAATAGTATAAAATAATAAAATAATAATAATAAAAATAAAATAATATTAAATATATACTAATAAATATAATGATAAAATAATAAAAAAAATGACTTTCTATACAAAAATAACATAAAACAATATAAAAAATAGTAAAAAATAATAAAATAATAATAATAAAAATAAAATAATATTAAATATATACTAATAAATATAATAATAAAATAATATTAAATATATAGTAAACAAAAATTGCCTTCTATACAAAAATAATATAAAACAATATAATTTTTTTAAATAAAATAATTAAAAGAAATAATAATAAAAATATATTAAATGTATACTAATAAATATAATAATAAAATAATATTAACTATATAATAATGAAAAAATATTTTCTATACAAAAATAAAATAAAACAATATATAAAATAGTATACAATAATAAAATAATAATAATAAAAATAAAATAATATTAAATATATACTATTAAATATAATGATAAAATAATAATATTGTAATAAAAAAATGACTTTCTATACAAAAATAACATAAAACTATATATAAAATTGTATAAAATAATACAAAAAAGTAATATTAAATATATACTAATAAATATAATAATAAAATAATATTAAATATATAGTCAAAAAATACCTTCTATACAAAAATAATATAAAACAATATAAAAAAATTGTATAAAATTATATAAAGAAATAATAATAAAAATATATTAAATGTATACTAATAAATATAATAATAAAATAATATTAAATATATAGCAATGAAAAAATATTTTCTATACAAAAATAACATAAAACAATATAAAAAATAGTTTAAACTAATAAAAAAATATTAAATATATACTAATAAATATATTCTTAAAATAATATTAAATATATAGTAATCAAAAATGACCTTCTATACAAAAATATAAAAGAAAATGTAAATATAAAAGAAAATGAAAAAATAAATAAAAGAAAATGTATAAAATAATTAAAAGAAATAATAATAAAAATATAGTAATTATATACTAATAAATATAATAATAAAATAATATTAAATATATAGTAATAAAAATGACTTTCTATACAAAAAAAATATAAAACAATATAAAAAAATTGTATAAAATAATAAAAAATAATAAAATAATAATAAATATATATTAATAAATATAATAATAAAATAAAATAATATTAAATATATAGTAATCAAAAATTGTCTTCTATACAAAAATAATATAAACAATATAAAAGAAAATGTATAAATAATTAAAAGAAATAATAATAAAAATATATTAAATATATACTAATAAATATAATAATAAAATAATAATAAAATAATATTAAATATATAGTAATAAATATAATAATAAAATAATATTAAATATATAGTAATCAAAAATTACCTTCTATACAAAAATAATATAAACTACATAAAAGAAAATGTATAAAATAATGAAAAGAAGTAATAATAAAAATATATTCAATATATAGTAATAAATATAATAATAAAATAATATTACATATATAGTAATAGATATAATAATAAAATAATATTAAATATATAGTAATCAAAAATGACATTCTGTACAAAAATAATATAAACAATATAAAATAAAATGTATAAAATAATTAAAAGAAATAATAATAAAAATATATTAAATATATACTAATACATATAATAATAAAATAATATTAAATATATAGTAATAAAAAATTTCTTTCTATACAAAAATAATATAAATCAATATAAAAAATTGTATAAAATAATAAAAAATAAATAATAATAAAATAGTATAAAATATATACTTATAAAATAACTTAAAATATATACTAATAAAATAATCGAAACTATATATTAATATTATAATAATATAAAATATATACTAATAAAATAATCTACAATATATACTAAGAAGATAATATAACATATATACTAATAAAAAAAATTACTTTCCTTTCTTTTATTAAATGTATCTTGGGAAGTAATATCTTGCCAGCCATCATCTGTAAAAGTTTTTGGACTTACGGTATATGATATCGTTTTAAAAAAACACATTTTGACAGCTCAAGCGAACTACAAATAGAGTGCTAGGACTGCGCGCGCGTGTGTGTGTGTGCACACATGACCTCAGAATGACGTTCTGTCATGGATTTAAAAAAATGGGTGACTGTCATTGAGAATGTAAACCAGCTCCGTGTATGAGCCCCCCCCCCCCCCCCAACCTGAAGTGCCCGGGCCCCCCCAAGGTGTAAATCTGGCCCCTACAACTGATGAAAAAAAATCGCACAAATGTGAACAGAGGATTGGATGGAGAAGAAGAAGGAGGGGGAGGTGGTGGACCCCCCCCCCCCCCTCCCCAAAGCTCATCCTGAAAAATGTAACTGTTGTAAAAATAAAACAAAGCGATTCATTTTATAAAACTTGAGAGTTCAAAATCTGGTGCAGCCATGCATGGTAACCAATCGGCTTCCAGCTTCAGATTGTTCAATTAAGCTTAGATAAAAAACAAAAACAAAAAAAAAAAAAAAACCTGGAAGCTGATTGGTTTCTATGCAGAGCTGCACCAGATTTTATATTTCCCAGTTTTAGTAACTCTCCCCCCAAAGTATCAATGAGGGAACTCGGCTACGTTGTTGCGGATGCACTAATACGGCTACAATGACTGGAAGCGATGTAGACCCGGAATAAGTCCCATCTTGGGGGGCCCCCCGGGGTGGAAGGTCCCGGCTCGTAGGCGGCTGTACAACACCAACTACTCCCCGTCATGTGCCGACCTGTGCAGCAGCGAAGCTGTTAAGGGGACGATCGATCCTCCCGTCCCGCCACAATACGGCTCATGTGAGCGGACAATACAGCGCAAACAATCCAAGGTTCAGGACGGGAGGCATTGATGCATTCATCGGCAAATATTTGCCGACATCCACACATGGTGACGGTATTTAACCCTTTGCCGGAGGCAGCGCTATGCTCTGGGCTGACAAGGGGTTAACGCCGCCTGTCAACTCTTCGCCAAAATCTTCGGAAGGCACCACCACGGTGCAGGAAAAGTGCCCAGACATGCAGGAGGAGCGCCCAGACATGCAGGAGGAGCGCCCCAGAGCCACGGCCGGCAGGTGAAAGTGACGAGCCGCGCACACCTTCTGTGAATTCCTTACGAATATTCCAGCTGTGCGTTAATGATCCGATGATCCGGAGGGTGGAAGGGAGCCGAGATAAAATAATCAGCATGGGACTGGGCACACATTCTCCGCCTGGGACTTTTATTTTCCTGGACCCCCCCCCCAGCCCACCTGGGAGCCCCCCCAACGCGACTCGCAGGCGTAGATGTCATCTCACTTACCTTGCTGGTCTGCCTTCACTTGTAAGCAGACGGATGATTCTCTGACCCACCCCATGGCATGCTCTGGGATAGAAGGACTTGTGCTGATCCTATCCTCTTCTCAGCTGACAAGCATTGCTCCCACCTCCCGGGGAGGGAGGAGGGGGGGGGGTGTCCGCCCTGCGTTCTGCATTCACACCATCTCAGCGTTTCACAGGCAGGAAGATAAAAAGAAGATACTTTCCTCCGACACATCAAAGACTTCCAATGATACATTCGGATTCCTCGCAGTCCTCCTGCATCGAATGAGACCTTCCAGATATCCAAATCACAAGAAGAAGAAGATCTTCACTGCTTTCTGCACATGGAAGTCATAAAATACGCAGATCTGCGCGGTCTGTACATGTGATGGTACACGGGGCTCATGCACACACGTGTCTAAAACAACGCATTACACATGTGCACTCCCGGGAGATTCCTTTCATTTTTCTTTCATTCATTTTTTTTTTTCTGTTTATCAGATCATTCATTATGATCGCCAATCGTTACTTTGGATCATTCGTAACTTCGGACGCATTTGTATTCATTACGTTCCATTCATTTAGATGCAGCATTTGTTACTTCGGGTTAATTCATATTCGTTACATGGCATTCATTTAAATGAGGCATTCCATACTTCGGATGATTCGTAGCTTCGGACGCATTCGTATTCATTATGTTCCATTCGTTTAGATGCAGCGTTCATTACTTCGGATCATTCGTATTCATTACGTTATGTTTAATTTGTTTAGATAGGGCATTCATTACTTCGGATCATTTGTTACTTCAGATCATTCGTTACTTCAGATCATTCGTTACTTTGGATCATTCTTTACTTCGGATCATTCGATACTTCGGATCATTCGTTACTTTGGATCATTCGTTACTTTGGATCATTCGTTACTTCGGATCATTCGTTACTTTGGATCATTCGTTACTTTGGATCATTTGTTACTTTGGATCATTCGTTACTTCGGATCATTTGTTACTTCGGATCATTCGATACTTCGGATCATTCGTTACTTTGGATCATTCGTTACTTCGGATCATTTGTTACTTCAGATCATTCGTTACTTCAGATCATTCGTTACTTCGGATCATTCGATACTTCGGATCATTCGTTACTTTGGATCATTCATTACTTCGGATCATTTGTTACTTCAGATCATTCGTTACTTCGGATCATTCGTTACTTTGGATCATTCAGAACTTTGGACACATTAGTATTAGTTCCCTGCAAATCGTTTAGATGCAGCAGTTGTAACTTCGGATCATTTGTGTTCTTTACAATCTATTCATTTAAATGCAACATTCGAAACTTCGAATGATTCGTAACTTCGGCTCATTTGTTACTTCGGATGATTCGTAACTTTGGCTCATTTGTTACTTCGGATGATTCGTAACTTCGGCTCGTTTGTTACTTCGGATGATTCGTAACTTCGGACGCGTTCAAATTCATTACATTCCATTCGTTTAGATAGGGCATTCGTTACTTTGGATCATTTGTATTCCATTAATTTAGATGCGGCATTCAATACTTTGGATGTTTCGTATTCATTATGTTTTATTCGTTTAGATAGGGCATTCGTTACTTAGAATCATTTGTATTCGTTACATTCCATTGATTTAGATGCAGTATTCGCTACTTCGGATGATTCATAACTTCAGATGCATTAGTATATATTATGTTTCATTTGTTTAGATAGGGCATTCGTTACTTCGGATAATTCGTTACTTTGGATTATTCGGAACTTCGGACTCATTTGTATTCGTTCCTTTCTATTCATTTAGATGCCGTATTTGTTACTTCGGATCATATTCGTGTTCGTTACAATCCATTCATTTAAATGCCGCGTTCGATACTTCAGATGATTCGTAACTTCGGACGCATTTGAATTCATTACGTTCCATTCGTTTAGATAGGGCATTCGTTACTTTGGGTCATTCGTTACTTCGGATCATTTGTATTCATTAAATTCCATTAATTTAAATGCGGCATTTGATACTTTGGATGATTCGTAACTTCGGATGCATTCATATTTATTATGTTTTATTCGTTCAGATAGGGCATTCGTTACATAGAATAATTTGTATTTGTTTCATTCCATTGATTTATATGCGGCATCCGATACTTCGGATGATTCATAACTTCGGATGCATTAGTATTTATTATGTTTAATTTGTTTAGATAGGGCATTCGTTACTTCGGATAATTCGTTACTTTGGATGATTCGGAAATTCGGACGCATTTGTATTAGTTCCCTTCTATTCATTTAGATGCCGCATTTGTTACTTCGGATCATTCATGTTCATTACAATCCATTCATTTAAATGACGCATTCGATACTTCGGATGATTCATAACTTTGAATGTATTCGTATTCATTATGTTTAATTTGTTTACATAGGGCATTCGTTACTTCGGCTCATTCGTTACTTTGGATCATTCGGAACTTCAGGCGCATTTCTATTTGTTCCCTTCTATTCGTTTAGATGCAGCATTCATTACTTCGGATCATTTGTGTTTGTTACAATCCATTCATGTAAATGCTGCATTCGATACTTTGAATGATTTGTAACTTCGGATCATTCGTTACTTCGGATGAATCATAACTTCAGACGCATTTGAATTCATTACGTTCCATTCGTTTTACATAAGGCATTCGTTACTTTGGATCATTCGTTTTACATAAGGCATTTGTTACTTTGGATCATTCGTTACTTTGGATCATTCGTTACTTTGGATCATTCGTTACTTTGGATCATTTGTATTCATTACATTACATTCATTTAGATGCAGCATTCAATACTTTGGATCATTCGTAGCTTCAGATGCATTCATATTCATTATGTTTTATTCGTTTAGATAGGGCATTCGTTTCTTAGAATCATTCGTATTTGTTGCATTCCATTAATTTAAATGCGTCATTCGATACTTCGGATGATTCATAACTTCGGATGCATTTGTATTCATTATGTTTAATTCGTTTATATAGGGAATTTCGTTACTTTGGATCATTTGATACTTTGGATCATTCGGAACTTCAGACGCATATGTATTCATTTCCTTCTATTCATTTGTTACTTCGGATCATTCGTGTTCATTACAATCCATTCATTTAAATGCCGCATTCGATACTTCTAATGATTCGTAACTTCGGACGCATTTGAATTCATTACGTTCCATTCGTTTAGATAGGGCATTGGTTACTTAGGATCATTCGTATTCATTACATTCTATTCATTTAAATGCCGCATTCAATACTTCGGATCATTCATAACTTCAGAGGCATTTGTGTTCATTACATTCCATTCGTTTAGATGCGGCATTCGTTACATGGGATCATTTGTATTCGTTACATTCCATTCATTTAAATGTGGCATTCGATGCTTTGGATGCATTCATATTCATTATGTTTCATCTGTTTAGATAGGGCATTCGTTACTTCGGGCAAAGACTCTTCATTCATTCGCATTTAAAAGCAAAAATATACCTCAATATGACGATGCTGATGGAAGTTTGGTTTTTATCCGAAATACGAAATTCCGTTGAAGGATTTCCTATCCGAAATACGAATTTTCGTATTTCGATGAGGGGCTCCCACCATCCCTGTGCTGTGCTGACTTTCTCCTGGGGCTGCTTATTATGAGGGGCTCCCACCATCCCTGTGCTGTGCCGACTTTCTCCTGGGGCTGCTTATTATGAGGGGCTCCCACCATCCCTGTGCTGTGCTGACTTTCTCCTGGGGCTGCTTATTATGAGGGGCTCCCACCATCCCTGTGCTGTGCCGACTTCCTCCTGGGGCTGTACCTCTGCTGTGCTCAGTATGTCAGCACAGCACAGGAATTTGGTTACAGCCCCAGGAGGAAGTCAGCATAGCACAGGGATGGCGGGAGCCCCTCATAATAAGCATAATGAGTCGTCGACGCGACAACGACTGATCCGAAAATTCGTAAACAAAAGTTCGTATTTCGTACAAAATTTGGAACCGCATGGCAATTCGTATTTCGGATCCTCCCGAACGTACGGATTTAGGGAAATTCGTACGAATTTGAGATTCATACAAAACTAATCGCACATGTCTATCCTGAACCGAATTCATAGCGAAACAAATTGCGCACGTCTAGAACGCATGCAGAATCGCGCACTCTCCCCAACGCGCCACACAGAAACGCGTTGCCCTAGGTTCACACCTCCACGTTTTTGCGCCCCCCCCCCACGTGTTTGCGCGGACGCGGCAGCGCATTCATTTGAACGCATTTCAGGAACGTTTTAGAAGCGTGTGTGAATGAGCCCTACGAACAAAAATGCGTGCTGTCATTTGGCGGCGTGCAAAAAAAGTGTGACGAGGCTTCATACAGGGCTGTACATACCTGCTGATGTCACACATACATGTATACACGTGTGAAGCCAATAGAAGGACTGAATTCGTCCAAATGCAAGTACTTTACACGCTTGTTTTACATGGGATCTTCTGCTATCTCTGCCGGCAAAAACACGCTTTCAATGCAGAAAATATAAATTTGCTGCGTGAACGTGCGTATAAAGCGCTTTCATTTAGATATATAAATCCATTAATTATTCACAAATGTAAAATTCTTTTACCAATATTCTTGCTCGTTTATAAGCCCTCATTAGAAACAAAGAAATGTGACGGCAGAAAAAGACCGAGTAGTCAATCGAGTCCGACCATTTTATTTCTTTTTTGTTTTCTTTTGTTTTTTTGTGTTTTTTTCTTTTTCGATATGAACTTCCCTCCAGTTCGTTTGAGGTCATGTCCCTGTGTCCTCGATTTTGGTTTTATATGGAAAATAATACTGCCCTCCTGAACCTTATTCACCCCCCCATGATGTCTTTAAAGGATTCAGTCACGTCTCCACACTTTCCCTTCTTTCCACCAGACTGTACATATCGCTCTCGAAATGTTTTATCTCTCACACCTTTAACCGTTTTTGTTACCCCCCCCCCCCCCCCCGTCTCCGGACTCGTTCTATCTTATCTATATCTTTCTGTAAGTGAGGTCTCCAGAACTGGACACAATATTCTAAATGAGGTCTCACTACAGATCTATATGGAGGAATCAGGACCTCCTTCCTCCCGCTGGGGATCCCTCTAGTGATATAAAGATCTATATAGAGGAATCGGGACCTCCTTCCTCCTGCTGGGGATCCCTCTAGTGATATAAAGATCTATATGGAGGAATCAGGACCTCCTTCCTCCTGCTGGTGACCCCTCTAGTGATATAAAGATCTATATGGAGGAATCAGGACCTCCTTCCTCCTGCTGGTGACCCCTCTAGTGATATAAAGATCTATATGGAGGAATCAGGACCTCCTTCCTCCTGCTGGTGACCCCTCTAGTGATATAAAGATCTATATGGAGGAATCAGGACCTCCTTCCTCCTGCTGGTGATCCCTCTAGTGATATAAAGATCTATATAGAGGAATCAGGACCTCCTTCCTCCAGCTGGTGACCCCTCTAGTGATATAAAGATCTATATAGAGGAATCAGAACCTCCTTCCTCCTGCTGGTGACCCCTCTAGTGATATAAAGATCTATATAGAGGAATCAGAACCTCCTTCCTCCTGCTGGTGACTCCTCTAGTGATATAAAGATCTATATAGAGGGATCAGGACCTCCTTCCTCCAGCTGGTGACCCCTCTAGTGATATAAAGATCTATATAGAGGGATCAGGACCTCCTTCCTCCAGCTGGTGACCCCTCTAGTGATATAAAGATCTATATAGAGGGATCAGGACCTCCTTCCTCCTGCTGGTGACCCCTCTAGTGATATAAAGATCTATATGGAGGAATCAGGACCTCCTTCCTCCTGCTGGTGACCCCTCTAGTGATATAAAGATCTATATAGAGGAATCAGGACCTTCTTCCTCCTGCTGGTGATCCATCTAGTGATATAAAGATCTAAAAAGAGGAATCAGGACCTCCTTCCTCCTGCTGGTGACCCCTCTAGTGATATAAAGATCTATATAGAGGAATCAGGACCTCCTTCCTCCCGCTGGTGACCCCTTTAGTGATATAAAGATCTATATAGAGGGATCAGGACCTCCTTCCTCCTGCTGGTGATCCCTCTAGTGATATAAAGATCTATATAGAGGAATCAGGACCTCCTTCCTCCTGCTGGGGATCCCGCTAGTGATAAAATATCTATATAGAGGAATCAGGATCTCCTTCCTCCTGCTGGTGACCCCTCTAGTGATATAAAGATCTATATAGAGGAATCAGGACCTTCTACATAGAGGAATCAGGACCTCCTTCCTCCTGGATATTAGTTATGAGGAAAGGTTATGAGCACTGAACTTTCTCATTAAAATTAGAAGAAAAGAGGTTTAACCCTAAACTACGTAGAGGGTTTTTTACTGTAAGAGTGGCAAGGATGTGGTCTCAGCGGGGGGCATCGATAGTTTAAAAAAAACGATTAGATAAGCACCTGAACAACCGCAACATACAGGCATATACAATGCAATACTGACATATAATCACACACATAGCTTGGACTTGATGGACTCGTGTCTTTTTTCAACCTCACCTACTATGTAACTATGTAAAGGGACAGGTTCCACTCAGAACAGGCCTCGCCATGGACAACCAAAGAAGTTGAGGTCACGTGCTCAGCATCATATGCAGAGGTTGTCTTTGGGAAATAGATGTATGAGTGCTGCCAGCATTGCTGCAGAGGTTGTAGGGGTGGGGGGTCAGCCTGTCAGTGCTCAGACCATACGCTGCACACTGCATCAAATTGGTCTGCATGGCTGTCGTCCCAGAAGGAAGCCTCTTCTAAAGATGATGCACAAGAAAGACCACAAACAGTTTTCTGAAGACAAGCAGACTAAGGAGATGGATTACTGGAACCATGTCCTGTGGTCTGATGAGACCAAGATAAAGGTATTTGGTGTCAGATGGTGACAAGCGTGTGTGGGGGCAACCAGGTGAGGAGGACAAAGACAAATGTGTCTTGTCTACAGTCAGGCATGGTGGTGGGAGTGTCATGGTCTGGGGCTGCATGAGTGCTGCCGGCACTGGGGGGCTACAGATCATTGAGGGGCCCATGAATGCCAACATGTACTGTGACATACTGAAGCAGAGCATGAGCCCCTCCCTTCAGAGACTGGGCCGTAGGGCAGTATTTCAACATGATAACGACTCCAAACACACCTCCAACACCACCACTGCCTTGCTAAAGAAGCTGAGGGTAAAGGTGATGGACTGGCCAAGCATGTCTCCAGATGTAAACCCTATTGAGCATCTGTGGGGCATCCTCAAACGGAAGGTGGAGGAGGGGAAGGTCTCCAACATCCACCAGCTCTGTGATGTCATCATGGGGGAGGGGAAGAGGACTCCAGTGGTGACCTGTGAAGCTCTGGTGACCTCCATGACCAAGAGGGTTAAGGCAGTGCTGGAAAATAATGGCGGCCACACAAAATATTGACACTTTGGGTCCAATTTGGACATTTTCACTTAGGGGTGTACTGACTTTTGTTGCCAGCGGTTTAGACATTAATGGCTGTGTGTTGAGTTATTTTTAGGGGACAGGAAATTTACACTGTTATACAAGCTGTACACTCACTACTTTACATTGTAGACAAATGTCATTTCTTCAGTGTTGTCACATGAAAAGATAGAAGAAAAGATTTACACAAATGTCACTGAGGGGTGTACTTACTTTTGTGAGATACTGTAGTTTAAATGTTGTTTTTGAAGTATGGAACTTTGCATGCGGCCCCCATGGGATATGGAAATTTGTCCAGTGGCCAAAAATGTGAGGGGTGTACTCACTTTTGTCAGATACTGTATATACAGTGGTAGTTACTGCTTGCTACCAGTCACTGCAGCCTCACTGTGCCCATCAAATGCAGCCTTATCAGTGCCCACCAAATGCAGCCCTATCAGTGCCTACCAAATGCAGCCTTATCAGTGCCCACCAAATGCAGCCCTATCAGTGCCTACCAAATGCAGCCTTATCTGTGCCCACCAAATGCAACCTCACTAGTGCCCATCAAATGCAGCCTCACCAGTGCCCATCAAATGCAGCCCCACCATAGCCCATCAAATGCAGCCCTATCAGTGCCTACCAGATTCAGCCTCACCAGTGCCCATCAAATGCAGTCTTATCAGTGCCCATCAAATGCAGCCTCACCAGTGTCCATCAAATGCAGCCTTACTGTGCCCACCAAATGCAGCCTTATCAGTGCCAACAGCATGCAGCCTCACTGTGCCCATCAAATGTAGCCTCACCAGTGCCCACCAAATGCAGACTTTACTTTTCCAATCCAATGCAGCCTTATCAGTGCCCATCAAATGCAGCCTCACCAGTTCCCATCAAATGCAGCCTTACCTGTGCCCATCAAATACAGCCTTATCAGTGCCCGCATCATGCAGCCTCACTGTGCCCATCAAATGCAGCCTTATCTGTGCCCACCAAATGCAACCTCACTAGTGCCCATCAAATGCAGCCTCACCAGTGCCCATCAAATGCAGCCTCACCATAGCCCATCAAATGCAGCCCTATCAGTGCCTACCAGATGCAGCCTCACCAGTGCCCATCAAATGCAGTCTTATCAGTGCCCATCAAATGCAGCCTCACCAGTGCCCATCAAATGCAGCCTTACTGTGCCCACCAAATGCAGCCTTATCAGTGCCAACAGCATGCAGCCTCATTGTGCCCATCAAATGTAGCCTCACCAGTGCCCACCAAATGCAGACTTTACTTTGCCAATCCAATGCAGCCTTATCAGTGCCCATCAAATGTGGCCTCACCAGTTCCCATCAAATGCAGCCTTACCTGTGCTCATCAAATGCAGCCTCACTCTGCCCACCAAATACAGCCTTATCGGTGCCCGCAGCATGCAGCCTCACTGTGCCCATCAAATGCAGCCTGGATCACACAGAGCGGCGATCTCCCGATGCGTCACGGAGCTTAGATTTGAATTGCCCGGGCGACCAGTGTAACAAAGTCCCGCCTCCCATGATACACATCACACTGATTCAATTTCCTGGCATTGGATCAGTATGCCGCCTATCACAGACTGAACAATTCAGACCCAAGCTCTGTGGCACAGCGGGAGATCGTCACTGTGTGTGACATACACAAGGAGAGGAGGACCAAGGGCAGCACCTCGGCACTTTGGCGCCCCCCAATCTGCCTCAGCTTGTTGCGCCTGGGCGCATTGTACTCGGTGCACCCACCCAGGATCAGCCCCGCCGCTGCAGCCACAGCTCAAAGTGGCCCCAGGGCAGGTGGCCTACCGGGAAATTTCCCATCATCCCTGTAGGCCAGTCCGACCCTGATCATGGTGAACCAGTCCTGCAGGACGTTTGTAACCGGTCCGTGGGCCGTAAATGACTTTACTTTGAGACCCCTGGGTTAGAGGTTAATATATTTATTTATGTTATTATTATTTATTTACTTATTATTACTTTATTTATTTTGTTAGGTTAGGATAAGGGGTTAATGTTAGGGTTAAGATTAGGGTTGGAGTTAAGGGTTAATACTAGGGTTAGGGGTTAATATTAGGATTAGGGGTTAGGGCCTAGGATTGGGGTTAGGGGTTAAGTGTTAATATTAGGGTTAGGTATTAGAGTTTCAGATTAGGATTATTGTTGTGCATCTTCTCCCTCTAGTGCTTTCTATTGGCTAAACAAAAACGCCTGAAGCGCTCGCGTTTTTAAAAGTTTTTTTCTGGCATTTTTTCAGGTGTTTGTGTGGGCGTTTTTGAGTATTTTTGTACAGCGAGTTTTGTTAGCCAACAGAGAAAAATTTCATCAGTTTCATCATTTGTTGCTGTGTTTTTCAGCTTTTCATCCACTTTAATTTATTATTGAATTATTATTATTTATTTATTTTTAAACTTTTTTTTGTACGGGGTTAGGAGTTAAAGGTATAGCGTTAGGGTGTTAATTAATCAATTTTATTATTATTTATTTACTTATTATTATTATTTATTTGTTTTGTTAGGTTAGGGGTTAATATTAGGGTTAAGATTAGGGATTAGGGGTTAATATTTGGGTTAGGATTAGGGGTTAATATTAGGTTTATAGGTTAGGATTAGGGTTTAATATTAAGATTAGGGGTTAGGATTCAGAGTTAATATTAGGATTAGGGGTTAGGTTTAGGGTTAGGGGGTAATGGTAGGGGTTAGGATTAGGGGTTAAAATTAGGGTTAGGATTAGGGGTTAATATTAGGGTTAGGGGTTAATATTAGGATTAAAGGTTAGAATTATGAGGTTAATATTAGGATTAGAGGTTAGGATTATGAGGTTAATATTAGGATTAGAGGTTAGGATTAGGGGGTTATTATTAGGATTCGGGGGTTAGGATTAGGAGTTAATATTAGGGTTAGAGGTTAGGATTATGGGGTTAATATTAGGATTCAGGGATAGGATTAAGAGTTAATATTAGGGTTAGAGGTTAGGATTATGGGGTTAATATTAGGATTCAGGTTTAGGATTAGGGGTTAATATTAGGATTAGAGGTTAGGATTAGGGTTAGGGGGTAATAATAGGGGTTAGGATTAGGGGTTAAAATTAGGGTTAGAATTAGGGGTTAATATTAGGGTTAGAGGTTAGGATTATGGGGTTAATATTAGGATTAGGGGTTAATATTAGGATTAGAGGTTAGGATTAGGGTTAGGGGGTAATGGTAGGGGTTAGGGTTAGAGGTTAATATTAGGGTTAGGATTAGGGGTTAATATTAGGGGTTAGGATTAGGGGTTAATATTAGGATTAGGGGTTTATATTAGTATTAGAAGTTAGGATTAGGGTCAGGGGCTAATGGTAGAGGTTAGGATTAGGGGTTAATATTAGGGTTAGGATTAGGGGTTAATATTAGGGTTAGGATTCAGAGTTAATATTAGGATTAGGGGTTAATATTAGAATTAGGGGTTAGCATTAGGGGGTAATGGTAGGGGTTAGGATTAGGGGTTAATATTAGGGTTAGGATTAGGGGTTAAAATTAGATTTAGGATTAGGGGTTAATATTAGGGTTAGGATTAGGGGTTAATATTAGGGTTGGGGTTAGGGGTTAATATTAGGGTAAGAGGTTAGAATTAGGGGTTAATATTAGGGTTAGGATTAGGGGTTAATATTAGGGTTATAGGTTGGGATTATGGGGTTAATATTAGGATTAGAAGTTAGGATTAGAGTTAGGGGGTAATGGTAGGGGTTAGGATTAGGGGTTAATATTAGGGTTAGAGGTTAGGAATGGGGTTAATATTAGGATTAGGGGTTTATATTAGGATTAGGGGTTTATATTAGGATTAGAGGTTAGGATTAGGGTTAGGGGCTAATGGTAGAGGTTAGGATTAGGGGTTAATATTAGGGTTAGGATTCAGAGTTAATATTAGGATTAGAGGTTAGCATTAGTGGGTAATGGTAGGGGTTAGGATTAGGGGTTACAATTAGGGTTAGGGGTTAATTTTAGGATTGGGGTTAATATTAGGGTTAGGGTTAGGATTAGGGGTTAATGTTAGGATTAGGGTTAATAGTAGGGGTTAGTATTAAGGATTAAAATTAGGATTAGGGGTTAATATTAGGATTATAGGTTAGGATTAGGGTTAGGGGTTAATGGTAGGGGTTAGGATTAGGGGTTGATATTAGAGTTCTAGGTTAGGATTAGGGGTTAAAATTAGGGATTAGAAGTTAGGATTAGGTTTATGGGGTTAACCCTAACCCTCACAAGATTAGGGGTTAATATTAGTGTTAGGATTAGGGGTTAATATAAGGGTTTAGCTGTAAATTGTCTATATAATTTGATGTACTGGAATGAAAAGCTTTACTGAATTATTTTCCTTTTCTGTACTGTGTGTTTTTATGTTTTTATTAATTATTATTATTATTTAATTGCTGCATTTGAGCAGAACAACGCTCAGAAACAACCAACAAAACATGCTAAAATGCACAAATCCAGCGTTTCCATGCAGTTCGATGGAACAAAAAAAAACACTTCACCAATCGGCCCCATTTGGGCTACAAAAAAAGCTGCGGAACTTTTTTGAGCTTCAGGCGTTTCAGAATCATAAATATCATAAACGCCGCATGCGCATTTTTTTCACACCTGAGTGGAAAAGCTCTTAGATGCAGATAAGTAATCATCAATGTAGAATAAGATGACGGCGCTCGTTGTCACCGCACAGCAGCCACCTCCAACAGGGCTACGAGACGTACCAGGTGATCAGACCTGATTGGTCAGCACAGAGATCCATGTGAGAAGACGGCAGGCCAGGGGTGTGAAGAGATCCATGTGAGCTTCCAAAATAACGTGAAGAAAGTCCAAAATCGTTCTTTTTATTTAAAGAGTAAATCCCCTCCCCTCTGGGTGATCTCTGTACATTGCAGGGATATTAGGAAACGTAGCAGATTCCTACCTGTTCTGAAGAAATAGCGGTTTGTATCACCGTGTCCTGTGGAGAAGGAGCGCCGGTTCACCCCACCCCCCCCCCCCCCCATCATTTCAGCACTCCGTGAGACAACAAAGTCGCACGACTTGCATTGTGACTTTACAGGGAGACTTTGATGCGACTTTTGGTGCGACTTCAATCTGACTTTACAATCTCTGGACCCGAGTCGCATCAAAAGTCAGACCAATGTAGCGCAGGAACCTTTTCTGAAGTCGCAGCGACTTTAGCAGTATCCATAGGAAAGAGAAGAAGAAGAAGTGTAAAAGTGTAAAAGAAGAAGTGCAAAAAGAAGTGTAAAAAAGAGCCCAAATGTGGTTTTGAGGCGCTTTCAATGTTTTTCCAGTGCATTTCGTTCTCTTTTTTTATTTTGACTCTTGAAAGATCTTAGGACAAAGGTTTCTTATGTGCTTTCTGGCACGTTTACATACGTTTGCACACATTTTGATGCGTTCGGGAATAAAAAAAATAAAAATTTAAAATAAAACTGCAGCAGGATGTGCTTGTGTTGAAAGCGCTGGAAGTGACTGCACTGGTGTGAACGAGGGCCATTAGAATACATGAGAATAGGTGGCAATGATGGGCACTGATGGATGGCAGTGATGGGTACTGATTGCTTACACTGATAGGTGGCACTGATTGGAACCACTGGTGGGTATTGATAGGTGGCACTCATGGGCATTGATAGGTGGCACTAATTGGAACCACTGGTGGGTATTGATAGGTGGCACTCATGGGCATTGATAGGTGGCACTGGTGGGCACTATAGGCACAATGACAGGCGGCACTGGCAGGGGGTACTAAATGACACAGAGGAGGCAGATGTGCCTCCTTCCTCTTCGGGACCGATGTCCCTTTAACATAAGCCGGTGATCGTCTTTTTTTCCTCCTCACGCTGTCAGTGTGAGGAGAAGAAAAAAAAAAAACGATCACCGAGCTTTTGTTTACATCATGTGATCAGCTGTCATTGGCTGACAGCTGATCACATGGTAAGGGGCCGGGAACGGCCCCTTACTAGGATCGGTGATCAGCAGAGTCTCCGTGACTCAGTGATCACAGCGCGCTCCCTGCAGGGCGTGCGCAGGGAGCGTGCACAGGGGAGGACGTCCTGTGACAGCCTCCCGGAAATTGAGGTCCGCCCTGTAGCAACAAACAACAACAAAAAAAAAATTGTGTCCCCCCCAATGTAGACCCATTATCAATCACAACGCCTGCCACACCACCGGACCTCAAAAAAATAAATAAAAAAAAGTCCACTCCCACCGTCTGCCTGCTCTGCCATCTGACAGGTCTGAAATAACTAAGGGGCGGAGAAACCCAGTGATGTAACCCGCATGACCCCGTCCCAGGGTGACATCGTCTGCCAGGGGGCATGGAAAAATCAGTCAGCCAATCACACAAGCAGGAAATGACATTTCATGTTCCATACACCAGCTCTGTACAGAGCGCCTCCAGGTGGCCATGTTGCATTGAGTTGTACAGAAAAAGTACAGCGGCTGCAGAGTGAAAAGAGGTCATTTTTAATAACGTTATCTAACAACACGGCGTGTGTATATTGTATATGTTGTATTATTTTTCATGAAAGTGGAGTTTTTAAATCCAATCCAAGAAATATGCAAGTCAATAAACAACGATGTGTTTCCCACAAGACGGGAAATAGAATGATATTATTTGAAGCATCATGGAAGAAATCCAATGCGTTATCAATGCATTGCAGTGAGGATTTTAAATGGACTGCCGATGTACCATAATGAATCTACACTTTATTCGGTGCGTAGATGGTTCACATTGTAGTGCGGTAAAATTCTGCCTCCTGGACTGCCCTAGAGCTGCACCTGACATCCATTCGTCTGAAGAGCTAACACTTTTACTGGAAGCTGTCCGCACATATTACACTTTTATTGCTTCTCAGTGCAAAGCTTTCCCATGGCCTTTCATAGTGTCATTAATTCACTTGACTAATGACAGAGCACCTCCATCCCCCTCCCCCATACACACACCTCCCAACCTGCTGACTATTTCTAACACACAGTTAGTAAAGCAGCTTCACCCAACCTCTCCTGAGCCTTACCGCCTCAACCCCATCCACCACCTGACAACTCCGGGCCATCCCACCCAGAAGCTGCAAACCTCCACCTCCCCATCCCTCGGATATTCTCTCATTCTTCCAGCATTCATCCAAGCAGAGAGTGTAGGCCACTTCAATTGTTGAAGTTGTAAATAAATACATTTGGACTCTTTAAAAATCTCAGCTCATTCACTGGAGGCTTACATTTTTGAACCATGGAGAAGAAAATGTCCGAAGTCAGTTACCCCTTCCGTTGTGTTGCCAGAATATCTTTTTCAAAATGATAATTACAACACACGGATCCTGTAAGAGGACAGAAGAGCTGATCAGGGAAGGAAAGGACCAAATTAGGATACTATGTGTGAGGGCTTACCTAGGTTGGAGTCCATGGTGCAGAGATGTACCCTCACCCTTGCAAATACACACAGCCCACGGTAACAAAGAGATAAGCTACCTGGGCTGTGAATCTGTGCATGGGGGCTTGAATAGCCAAGGGATGGTCGAAGTAAAGCCGTAGTCAGGCATTACAGAAGTCAGAATAAACGATAAGCAGAGCCAGGGTCAGAAGCTGGAGTCAGTCTAGGAACGCTGTAACTGGAACACAGCAATACTGGAGCACAGCAATACTGGAGCACAGCAATACCGGAGCACAGCAATACCGGAGCACAGCAATACCGGAGCACAGCAATACTGGAGCACAGCAATACTGGAGCACAGCAATACCGGAGCACAGCAATACCGGAGCACAGCAATACCGGAGCACAGCAATACCGGAGCACAGCAATACTGGAGCACAGCAATACCGGAGCACAGCAATACTGGAACCATAGGCAAAACAGGAGACAATGAACTGAACAAGCCCTCAGAGTGAGGCAGTGTTTTATACCCAGCTGATTAGGTAACCTGCCTCAGCTGATTCAGGAGTGAAAGGTACTAAAAAACAAGATCCAGAGTCTGGTTCTAGCACCTTATGCAGAACTGTGCAAAGCTGGAAAGCAGGCTGAATAGAACTGAGGTGTGGCTCAGAGGTAAAGAAACAGGAGCAACAGTTCAAGTTCAATACCACCCAGAGCCACTTGGGGTGCGACCACACCTGGCTGTCTAAAGGACACAGTAGGGACCGTGACACTATGTTGCCCAAAGTGCTTTATCACCAGCCAGCTGCCACCTCACGCCAAATACAACCAACCAAGTGCACTTCTCCCCATATACCCTATGAACAGCCAACTGCAATCACACGCCATGTATCCTACCACCAACCAACCTCCACCTGCTTTCATATTCCCAACCACCATCTCCTTCCATATACCCTACCCCTAGCTAACCAACATCTTATTTCAGATTCCCTCCCACCAACCAACCATCATCTGCTTTCATATTCCCTACCATAAGCCAACCACCATCTCCTTTCATATACCCTACCACCATCTCCTTTCATATTCCCTACCGCCAGCCAACCACCATCTCCTTTAAGATTCCCTACCACCAGCCAACCACCTTCTTCTTTCATATTTCCTGCCACCAACCAGCCACCATATCCTTTCATATTCCCTGCCACCAGCCAACCACCATCTCCCTTCTAATACCCTAAAACCAACATGTACAGTACCACAAGCCAACTGCCATCTGCCTCCATGCACCCTACCACCAGCCACCTGCGATCCTGCCATGTACCCTACCACATGCCAATTGCAATCTCCCCCCATGTACACCTCTACCAGACAACTGCCACAACCCTCCCCATATACAGTACCACAAGCCAACTGCCACCTGCCTCCATGCACCCTACCACCAGCCACCTGTGATCCTGCCATTTACCCTGCCACCAGCCAACTGCCATCTCCCGCAATGTACCCTACCACCAACTAAATTTATTCACCCCATGTACCCTATGACCAAGCAACCACCATCACCCTATCTTCCCCAGTTTTCACTGTGACCAGTCAACTGTCCTTTCCCCCATGTAACCTACCACCAGCTAAATGCCGTGTTGCTCAATGTACCCTAGCACCAGTCAACTACCACACTGCCCCCTCCCCCATGTGACCTGCCACCAGGCAACTGCCATTACCTGCCACGTACCATACCACCAAGCCATTAGACATCTATCTCATGTACACTATGACCATACAACTGCCATCTCCCCCAAGTACTTTAGTTAGCTGCCATCTTCTCCTATGTATCATACCACTAGCAAACTGCCTTCTCCCCGTGTATCCTAACACCAGCCAACTACCATCTACCCCCATGTATTCTACTTCCAGCCAACTGCCATTCCCCAAATGTACCCCTCCTCCAGTCCACTGCCATCCTCCCTAACATACCCTTCCACAAGTCAACTGCTATCCCCCCTAACCTGCTCATCCTCCAGCCAACTGCCCTCTCCTCTCATGTAGCTTACAAACAGCCAATTGCCCTCTTCCCCAACAAACCTTTCCACCAACTACTTGGCAAATTCCTCTCTCATACCTTACCACCTGGCAAAAATTTCTCCAAAAACCCATCAGAACAGGCTACAGTGCTAAGACACCATATATTTTCCATCATGACATCAAGAATGGGCTGGAGATCTCTGGTGGTTCTCCAATGTCCCTACATATTAGTCCCTCAGTGTCCCCTTTAGGAATATTTGTTCTTTGGTTAGTTAGATTAATGTTTCTCAACCTTTTTTCATTTGTGGCACCCTTTAAATTTCTGCATAATCTCAGGGCACCCTAATCTAAAATGTAAAAAAAAAAAAACTAATAGTTTTACATAACGCAGCAACAGCCACACACATAGGACATCCAACAATAGAGGGGGTTTATTCTTCCAAAGCAAATACACCTTTGCACACTGGTACTGACTAGTATTCCAATGTTTCTCTTCTCCCTCAGCTAATAGGACCCCAGAGCTGATGGGGGGGGGGGGGGGGCAAGGGCAAGCAAAGAAGCTATGCAGACACCTGAGGTCCTTCTTAAAGGTTGTAATGGTGCAAACCTGTGGGTTTGTGTAACTAAAAGGCAGGCTTGATCCACTTGTGGGCTTGTATGCAATTTCTGAGCAGTTTTTAGGCATTTTGCCTGAAGAAATCTGAAGGCACCTTGGTTTAAAAAGACTGGGTTAGAGTGTGTGGGCAGTGTGTGTGTGGGGTGGCTTATGAACATTGCTACTCATAATGTGTAAATCTCTCTGAAGCACAAACCAAGGAAGAAAAACAAAGAAAGCCTGGCTTAGTCCAGGAAGCCATAAATCCATAAATTGCTATCTTCTGGTGGATTATAATCTTCTAGATCTTCTTTGAGTTCATTACTGGATTTCCTTCACTCGCGGGCAATGAAGGTGTCAGGTCTGGGCTCAGGCCTTCCTTCTCTAACCTGGCCGCTCAGCTGTCAGCTAATTGCCAGCTCCCATCTTTCTCCACAGTGACTCAGCTGTTGTTGATATCCTGCTCGTCAGTCCTGCCTACTTAAGCCTCCCAGTCCAGAGGAGCTCTACCTTCTCCTTGGTCCACATCACAAGAAACATCTACTGCGTTCCTGTTTAAAGACTGGCTTTGCTGACATCCCTTCTGGCTCCAGATCCTGCTTGCTGTTCCACTGCATTGATCCCTGACTTCTGGCTTGACTGACTATCCGTTCCGGTTACTGAACTTTGGCTTGGTTTTGACTATGTTTTTTCTTTTCACTTTTATTATTAAACAAGTGTGATTTAACTGTACTTCTGTCTCGGTCTGATTTCATGGTTTCTGACAGAAGGTGTTTTCATGGGAAGCTTTTCAGAATCTGACACCAAGAGTTTCCTGCAAGTAATTGACTTTTGCTGTATTTTTGGCACTAACATTGTGTACACAGATACCAAAACTTATTCCGAGTCCAAGAAGTTCCACAGAAAACTGATAACAGAGATGTTAGATAATAGTAAGACGTACATCCTGAAATTGTATCTACCAATTTGATTTCATGCTTGACTGGTGGCCCAAAGTTATAAAGGCGGATCTGTCATCAGATATATATTTCTTGATAAGTGCAGCATGGTAAATAATGTATCAGTGTAGCACTTCCAGGTTTTAATTACCTTTCATAGAGATCACAGTACTCCCCCTGGCGGTGCCATCTTTGTTCAAGCATCATTCTGGGTTCCCATCCACTTCCCGGACTGAGATGCCAGCTCAGAGAAGACGTAATGGCGTCAATCCTGATGCCTGTGTAGTCAGCTCTTTGTGACTTGCTACAAAGTTGCAAGGTTGCACTAGGGGGAGGAGACTGAGGAAATGCTCACTCCTGCCTGCAGCAGACTGATGACATCATCTCAGCCTAGGCGAAGTCACTGACTGCTTTCAAGGATTTTTTTTTTTTATAAAGAAAAGAACAGCTTTTATGAAAAATGGTACTGTGGGGTGTTTTTTTTTTTTTTTTAAAGAAAATCTTACAGCTTTTATTTGCCGTTGATGTAGCATTAGTCTCTACAATATAAGATTGGTGGGTTGGAATGAGTCGAACATTGGAGGGGCAAGAAATTGACGCCATAACACAGTGAAGTCCTTTTACGGCTTTCTTGCGATGGTGAATTATGAGGCTCCAGAACGAGGAGGATCACATGGCAACTCCTGTACAATCTCTGAAGATGAATATTTGATTCTGAGACCTTTACAAACATTTTTAATTACCATTCCTCCTAAATTTCCATTACAGATGTGACCTTTAGCAGCCTTGGATTTGGAGGTGATACGGCAATATATCTCCTAATACTCCGGGGACTTCCACGACTTAAATGCTTATTGGCGAGTTGAAGTCAGATAAATCTCAACATCACAAGACAGCTAAGATGTGACTGGAGGGAAAGACTTTGACTTCTCACGTTAAAGCCATAACAAAAAAAAAGAAAAGAAGAATTCTGAGCAATGAGCTTGCAGAACACAGCACCAGGGCTCAGAGAATCTGCTTTTCCATGAGACCGTAGAGGGGGGAACAGGTCCTCTTAAAAGTGGAGATGAAGTTGCCATGGTTTGGTTTGCGATGATCGGCATTGGGGTAGGAATGAGGGCATGGGCAGAAGGCTTAAAGAAGCCAAAGTCACCACCGGAAGGGAGAAATAGGGTGAGCTGAGCTGCTGAGTCACTGAGGGAGGGAGGAGCAGGGTGTGGTGTGGTGTCACTGCTTGGCAGAAGGAGAAAGAGGAGCTGAGCTGCTGAATCACTGCTGGGAGAGGGGCAAGGAGATCTAAGCTGATGGTAGGGGGAGCAGGGAGAGCTGCGTTTCTGAGTCACTGCTGGAAGGAGGGAGCATAGACAGCTGAGCTGCTGGTAGGGGGAGCAGGGAAAGCTGAGCTGCTGGTAGGGGGAGCAGGGAAAGCTGAGCTGCTGGTAGGGGGAGCAGGGAAAGCTGAGCAGCTGGTAGGGGGAGCAGGGAAAGCTGAGCTGCTGGTAGGGGGAGCAGGGAAAGCTGAGCAGCTGGTAGGGGGAGCAGGGAAAGCTGAGCTGCTGGTAGGGGGAGCAGGGAAAGCTAAACTGCTGATAGGGGGAGCAGGGAAAGCTGAGCTGCTGGTAGGGGGAGCAGGGAAAGCTGAGCTGCTACGTCACTGCTGGGAGGGAGAAGCAGGGAGAGCTGAGCTGCTGAATCAGAGCTGGGAGGTGGTTTCCAAGCTGCTGAGTCAGGCTGGAAGGAGGAGCAGGGTGAGTGAACTGGCTTGTGACTTTAGGGTTTCCCCTGAGAATTTTAAGGATAAATTGCTCCACAGTAGCTCCAGCTACGGAGGTCATTGGGAATATGTTTAAATCAAATTTACTATTTGTTATGAATATGTGAGTATTTTAGTTTACATAGCCTCAGCTCAGCTTCAATTTAATGCAAGTTGACACCCTCCCCACTATCCTGTTTTCAGTTGACCTAAAGGTGGTATTCCTATGGCTGGCAGATATCAGCTGTAATTTCTGTACCTGAAACCAGCCTGGCTATTGCACATATGTGCCAGCTCTAGCCTCACCTCAGGTATTTCAGGGTCTTTGGCATCTTCATGTTGGGTGCCAGAGGACCTTGACTCAGTACTGAGCTCAAGGATGTCTTTATGTTGATAAGAAAAAGGGGGTGGGGAGTGGGACTTTAAATGAAGCATGTAGGTATAATAATCACTTAAATTGTTTATGCTAATAAGATACATAATAATAATCATGATACATTATAAATAAAAATTGATATACAGTATCTCACAAAAGTGAGTACATCCTTCACATTTTTGTAAATCTTTTCTTCTATTTGACATTTTCACTTAGGGGTGTACTCACTTTTGTTGCCAGACATTAATGGCTGTGTGTTGAGTTATTTTGAGGGGACAGCAAATTGACACTGTTATACAAGCTGTACACTCACTACTTTACATTGTAGACAAGTGTCATTTCTTCAGTGTTGTCACATGAAAAGATAGAATAAAATATTTACAAAAATGTGAGGGGTGTACATACTTTTGTGAGATACTGTATATACATACAATAAGGCAAGAATAGCCATATATTGCAGAAAGTTAATCCCATAGCACTGGTGAAACATATGATGAATTTAAAAGACGGCATATAGCATCTCTACGCATTTTGTAGATTGATCTACTCTTCAGGAGCATGCACGTGGATTGAGTCTGAAAAATAATATAATAGAAAGGATTTCTACAACTGATCCTGTCGAGGGGAAAAGGAAATTGCTATCAATTTTGAAATAGGAGTTAGACTATAGAACTCCCCCTCCTCTGGTGTGACTATATAATAGGGGTTTGGCACTAGAGATCGGAGACCCCCCTAAGGGCATCACTACCGGGATCTGAGGTGGTGTGGGTGGCCTGAAGCCCAACAAGGAGGACATCCTTATCCATGAGTACTAAAACAACAAAAGAGTACTTCTAAGACCATGGTATAAATATATATTTTTTGCAATATGGTAAAGAGCAGAAAAGTTAGATAAGTAGGAAGTGTCGGTGAAGCCGAACCAATGAAAGTAAAGATTGATAAAGTGATAAAAGATAAGGTCTGGAATACCAAAGAAAGTTAATATAGACAACACCTACCAATTAAAAGTAATAGTGAATAGTGAATTACCAAGTTGTCTGGAACATAGGTACCTAGATGTTGATAAGTTGGGGCTGCTTTTATTTATTTTTTCTGAAAAATGATACTGTTGCTATATTGTGACATATAGGAATTTATTCAGGAGGAATTGAAAAGTTATTGACAGGTCAACTTTAATTTGTCATAACATAGCGCTGACCGCATGTCCGTTTCACAGAAGCCAGTCGCAAGACCAGCTTCTGTAGAACAGCCAGCTGTACACAAGGGCCGGAAGTCGGCCGATTCAGCTGATTTTTTGGCCGTGTGCACCAAGCTTTAGCCTCTATTTGGCAATAGTGATAGACGGGGAGTCTTTCCATGAATATAGGTCAGCAACATTTTATGGAACCAGTAAAGGTTGGATGTTTGGGAAGATGGTGTAGAGCAGTGGTGGTCAACCTAAAATAGTCTCAAGTGTGGTCTTTGGCATAAGCAAAGGGCTCCACATGAATACTGCAAAAGCTGTCAGAGTCTAAAGACATGGCAAAAAGAGATGGCCGGTGACCATAGGCCATGCTATAGGAGATGTTGAAGACTGGGGACGTTCTTCAGGAGCCAACCATAGACTGGAGATGTGTTACAAGAGACTGATAGAGATGACTGCAATTACAGTCCCTGTACAAGTCAATGTTTCCACCTTTGTGCTCCCTACAGCCCTCCTACAAATTACTTTGATATTACCCTCAGCAAGATACATTATAAAAGATTGAAGCAAAAAAACAAAATGTCGAAAAGAGAAAAGGGATGGACATTATAAAAAAAATTTATACTGAAAAAAATAAACCAAAACATTAACTACTCCACTCAAAAAAAATGTACTTCACTGACCTGAAACACCAAAATGAGATCACCGTTTGCATTGGCCCCAAGAGACACATAGTAACTGTCACAGGGATGCATGCCGCCTTGGGGTCACAGCTTGGGCACCAAGGGTTTAGAGCATTGGACGGAGAAGTCATTTTCAGAGGTGTCCATGATGGCAGAAGGTCTTTCCAGTAAGTTACGCCCCAGCATGTTGGAGGAAGAAGACTCTAGGCTAAGAACCCATACAGGAAGGTTCCTACCTGAAATAGGCTGAAATAGTCTGTCAAGCGTGAATCCACAAAAAAAAAATGTAATTCACTGGCCTGAAACACCAAAATTAGATCACCATTTTCATTGGCCCCAAGAGACACGCAGTAACTGTCATAGGGATGCATGCAGCCTTGGGGTCACAGCTTGGGCACCAAGGGCTTAGAGCATTGGATGAAGAAGTCATTTTCAGAGGTGTCCATGATGGCAGAAGGTCTTTCCAGTAAGTTACGCCCCAGAGTGTCAGAGGAAGAAGGCTCTAGGCGAAGAACCCATACAGAAAGGTTCCTACCTGAAATAGACTGAAATAGTCTCTCAAGGGTGTCCTGGTGGGTGTGAGGCTCCCAGAGACTGTAGCTCAGCATATGTAGGACATGTAGTGACCTTCAGCTTTAACAAGGCCCTTTTGTGCTTCGCTCTAATTCAGTAGAAAGTGTTTGGTGCCTTTTGGTCCGCCTTATCACAACGTATCCGTTTATACCTTCTCGTTGCTCTCCAAGCTTCACTTTTGCTTCCCTATACCGCATTGACGATGGCCAACAATCCCAAGACTATGGTGTGGTGCGATTTGTAACAACCTGCTCTTCAATATTTGGTTGTACCTGTATTATAACCCACTGGTCCTGGAAGTACACTTGGCTCAGGGGCAAAATAGAATGACTTGTGTGAAAAAATGAAGACTTATTATTGGGATTGGGGTTTGTGGTGAAGACACCTTTTTTGCTTTAGGACAAACTCTTCTGAACAACTCAACCAAAAAAGCTTTACCAGTATGGCGACCAGTTTTGAGCTTATTGCCTCCAATTTTTGGCTTGCAGTAAAGACCGTCGAAAAACCCTTCCCATGTTGTCCTCGTCTTCTGCTGACCCCGCTGCCTCCCGTATCATCATTGCATCACATCGACAGCGAGGTTTTCCCTTGTTGGGACAACACGAACATAAACCAGAGAAAAAAACGGATAATGATACTTATTATAGAAAGACTCGCAGTGAAAGGACTGGGGAACATCTTCTCTTGCCATTCCTCTGAGGCTCGTAAGACTAAATTCTTGTAAAGATTTGAATTCCTGAGCTGTTTCCTATGAAAAAGACAGACTAGTGCCTCTGCCCTGTTATATAAAGATCCAACTTCAAGCAGCTGCGAGGGCCAACATAAACACAGCTTGCAGTTATGGACTGAGCAGGTGGAGGCCAAGGGGGCTTTAACCCCTCATGGCAAGCAGGGAAGAAAGCCGGTTCATTGGTTCCTACCTCTGCTGTTCAGTAGAGGAACAAAAAAAAGATACGTCGGAAGTATTACCCTTCATAGTAAGAGAAAGACGCGTTATTTCATGTGGGCCCTGTGCTCAGAGAATGGAGATGTATACAAAGGAAGCCAGGTAGATCGAAACCCAATCACAAAAATTTCAATGATTTTCTTGTGTTTGTTAATTAGGGTTGAACCGGTACTAGTATCGGTGCCGATACCGAGTATTCGGCACCGAGTCTTCGGTACCGAATACCGAGTATTCGGCACCGTGTCCTAGGGAGTGATTCTAACTGTGGGGGGGGAGGGGCTATGTGTGTCCCGACACGGATCGCCGCTCCCGATGACAGGGAGCTGTGATCAGTGTCCGGTCACTAGGCCGAACAGGCAAATGCTTGTTTACATCAGCATTTCCCCCATTCTTCCTCTCCGTGACAGGACACTGATCACAGCTCCCTGTCATCGGGAGCGGTGATCCGTGTCGGGACACACATAGCCCACCCCCCCCCACAGTTAGAATCACTCCCTAGGACACACTTAACCCCTACAGCGCCACCGCGTGGTTAACCCCTTCCCTGCCAGTGACATTTACACAGTAAACGCATTTTTGCGTGTAAATCCTAGCAATGATCTTCTCTTATTTGCTATGTTAAATATATGGTTTAAAGTGTTTAGTTATATCTAATTTGTAAATAGAGTCCACCTTTGTGTGATTTAATCTCAGTATAAATATAGTTGTTCTGTGAAGCCCTCAGAGGTTTGTTAGAGAACCTTAGTGAACAAACAGCATCATGAAGGCAAAGGAACACACCAGACAGGTCAGGGATGAAGTTGTGGAGAAGTATAAAGCAGGGTTAGGTTATAAAAAATCTCCCAAGCTTTGAACATCTCACGGAGCTCTGTTCAATCCATCATCGGAAAATGGAAAGAGTATGGGCACAACCACAAACCTACCAAGACATGTCCGTCCACCTAAACTGACCGGCCGGGCAAGGAGAGCATTCATCAGAGAAGAGCCAAGAGGTCCATGGTAACTCTGGAGGAGCTGCAGAGATCCACAGCTCAGGGGGGAGAATCTGTCCACAGGACAACTATTAGTCGTCTCTCCACAAATCTGCCCTTTATGGAAGAGTGACAAGAAGAAAGACATTGGAGAAAGAAAGTCATAAGAAGTCCTGTTTGAAGTTTGTGAGAAGTCATGTGGGGGAGGGGGCAGCAAACATGTGGAAGAAGGTGATCTGGTCAGATGAGACCAAAACTGAACTTTTTTTACCTAAAAGCAAAACGCTACAGTATCACAAAAGTGAGTACACCCCTCACATTTTTGTAAATATTTTCTTCTTTTCATGTGACAACACTGAAGAAATGACACTTTGCTACAATGTAAATTAGTGAGTGTACAGCTTGTAGACCTTATAACACTAACGAGTCACATGACACCGAGGAGGGAAAATGGCTAATTGGGCCCAATTTGGACATTTTCACTTAGGGGTGTACTCACTTTTGTTGCCAGAGGTTTAGACATTAATGGCTGTGTGTTGAGTTATTTTGAGGGGACAGGAAATTTACACTGTTATACAAGCTGTACACTCACTACTTTACATTGTAGACAAGTGTCATTACATGAAAAGATAGAAGAAAAGATCTACAAAAATGTGAGGGGTGTACTTACTTTTGTGAGATATTGTATGTGTGGGGAAAACTAACACTGCACATCACCCTGCACACACCATCCCCACCGTGAAACATGGTGGTGGCAGCATCATGTTGTGGGGATGGTTTTCTTCAGCAGGGACAGGGAAGCTGGTCAGAGTTAATGGAAAGATGGATGGAGCTAAATAAAGGCCAATCTTAGAAGAAAACCTGTTAGAGTCTACAAAAGATTTAAGACCGGGGCGGAGGTTCACCTTCCAGCAGGACAACGACCCGAAACATCCAGCCAGAGCTACAATGGAATGGTTTACATCAAAGCATATTCATGTGTTAGAATGGCCCAGTCACAGTCCAGACCTAAATCCCATTGAGAATCTGTGGCAAGAATTGAAAATTGCTGATCACAGACACTCTCCATCCAATCTGACAGAACTTGAGATATTTTACAAAGAAGAATGGGCAGAAATGTCCCTCTCTAGATGTGCAAAGCTGGTAGAGACACCCCCAAAAAGACTTGCAGCTGTAACTGCAGAGAAAGGGGGTTCTACAAAGTATTGACTCCGGGGGGCGCTATACAAATGCCCCCCACACTTTTCATATATTTATTTGTAAAACCATTTATAATTTTCCTTCCACTTCACAATTATGTGCCACTTTGTGTTGGTCTACCACATAAAATCCCAATAAAATACATTTACGTTTTTTTGGTTGTAACATAACAACATGTGGAGAATTTCAAGGGGTATGAATACTTTTTCAAGGCACTGCATCCTATATTTAGTCATGTAGTGCCGGCCTGTCGGAGGACACCAATGTCACTGTTGAACAGTAATGTTCACTGAACACAGCCATTTATTCCAGTCAACAGCAGTAATCCCAGAAGATTTTGGTGCTTGGCCTCCTTCTCTCTTCCTGGGCAGGAAGAACACTGTTGAGGGTGGATTTTGTCAGGGCTGGGCTCAGCCCTTCCTTCTCTGAGCTGGCCGCTCATCTGTCAGCTAATTTCAAGCTCCTATCTCTCTCCACCGTTACTCAGCTGTTGATGATATCCTGCTCGTCAGTCCTGCCTACTTAAAGGGGTTGTAAAGGTTTGTTTTTTATTTTCTAAATAGGTTCCTTTAAGCTAGTGCATTGTTGGTTCACTTACCTTTTCCCTTCTAAATGTTTTTTTCTTTGTCTGAATATCTCGCTTCCTGTTTCTCCTCAGTAAACTTCACACCATCATCCGAGCGGTGTTTAGTCAGCCAGAACAGCTTACTGAGGAGGAACAGGAAGTGAGAAATTCAGACAAAGAAAAAAAAAACATTTAGAAGGGAAATTGAAGGAAGAGGTAAATTAACCAACGATGCACTAGCTTAAAGGAACCTATTTAGAAAATAAAAAAACGAACCTTTACAACCCCTTTAAGCTGTCCAGCCCAGAGGAGCTCTGCCTTCACCTTGGTCAAGATCACGTAGACTATCTCCTGCCTTCCTGTTAAAAGACTTTCTTGGCCGACATCCCTTCTGGCTCCAGATCCTGCTTTGCTGTTCTACTACGCTGATCTCCTGCTCCCTGACGTTTGGCTTGTCTGACTATCCGTTATGGTTCCTGAACCCTGGCTATGTTTTGACTACGCTTGTTCTTTTTACTTTTATTATTAAAACAAGTGTGATTTAACTGTACTTCTGTCTCGGCCTGATTTCATGGTTTCTGGCAGATGTGGAGTTTCTGCACAGGTTTAGAAGAGAGGTATGGGGGAGGGTAATTGGTGGCCGGAGGCGAAACGAGAACGATTCAGGTACTTTTACTAGCTGTAGGTAAAAATAACATTAGGTTTAACATCATTATTTTAATATTCCTTTTGAAAAGGTTTCCCAAGATTTGAACACTCTTCAATCTGCACGGAACATAATTGTTTTTCTCTGAACATTCTATTCGTTTTTTTTCTTTTGTGGTTCATATTACTTCCAGTATGTGGTCTCTGGGTCTCTACATATTGATAATGTAACGTTCACTCTCATCCAGTAATTAGGTAATTATGGGTCGTCTGTCATTGGAAGTTGATGATGATTCCCTCATGAGGACTGCATGGCCAACACTGAAAACCTCTAGAACATATGGGGGGGGGGGGGGTAAAATTAAATGATACAATCTGAATGGACCCCTAAGGTAAATTTTTCGGCTTTTGTCCATGATGCAGTCGGTGGGGAAGTATTATACTGGCTTCAAAAAATGAAAGTGCCATACTTTCTTTTTGTGAAGGCTGGACCGAAAGTAATGCAAGAGCGGGCATAAAGTTTTTTGATAGAGTAATGCCCGGTACATATTAACTAACAGTTCTTTTTTTCATTCAACCCAGCGGGCTGAACAATAAAAAAAAAAAATAGATGCGTTCTGTACTAACCATCCAATGTTAGTACAGCAATCTCCCAAACTGAGCCATTGTTTTCTGACAGCGGGACCCCCCCCCCCTCCCGCCAAAACACACCGGTCGGCCCTCTCAGCCATCGGAGCCAAGAGCACTGATCTGATGCCGACCAGCAGAAATTTTTTTCGGTCATGGCCCTTCAACGGAAGCCAACTTCTGTCAGGACGGCTGCTGTAAACACGGGCCGAATCTCAGCCGGTTACTATTGCACCAGCTGATGCCGCCTGATATTCGGCCCACGAGTACGGCCCTTAATTCTTCCTCTATACCAGTGTTTCTCAATTCCAGTCCTCATGGCCCACTAACAGGTCATGTTTTCAGGCTTTCCATTATTTTGCACAGGTGATTTGATCAGTTTCACTGCCTTAGTAATTACCCCAGCTGTTTCATCTGAGGGAAATCCTGAAAACATGACCTGTTAGTGGGCCATGAGGACTGGAATTGAGAAACACTGCTCTATACGAAGGCGCTACTCAACATAGTCTTCATTACGTGCATTTGTGCCATTGTTGAAGCCAACTCTTGAATAGAACATGTGCAATTCGTTTCGTTCCAAATTCGTTTTTTTTTTTTTTTTTTTACGAATTTCGACAAATTCGGTAATTGTGAAAACATCTGAATTAACGAAAACCCGTTTTAACAAATTTTTCCGAAATATTCGTAAATTTGAATATTTGAAAATTAGTAAGTTAGTAAATTAGAAAATTCATAATTTTGTAAATTCATAAATTAGAAAATTTGTAAATTCGTAAATTAGAAAATTCATAAATTTGTAAATTCGAAAGCCTAAAAAAATAACACTCTTAAATGATAGGTATTGGAATTTCCTTTCAAATTTGGCTGTTAGTGAACATAACGAATACGAATTTATTTGAAGTTGCGAATTATCCGAAATAACGAATTCCACATCTAAACGAATGGAACGTAATGAATTAATAATAATAAACAACAATAAAAATAAAAAAAGTTTTATCATTATTATTTATTAATTGGTTCCGTTCCATTTGTTTAAATGCGGAATTCGTTATTTCAGATAATTCATAACTTCAGATAAATTCGTATTCGTTATGTTCACTACAGCCAAATTTTAAAGGATATTCCAATATCTATAATTTAAGAGTTATTGTTAGATACTCTTTAGAATTTTTTGGATTTTCTTTCCTATTTTTGGATTTTCGGATTTACAAATTTACGACATTACAAATTTATGAAATTCTGAATTTACGAATTGGCAAATTTTTTAAAAATCTCAATCATAGCGAATGACCTGAAAAACAAAAAAACAACTGGAATGAAAATTCATGAATTTTTCAGCAGTGCACATCTACTCTCGAATTTTTCGGCAGTGCACATGTCTACTCTTAAATTTTTTTTAGGCAGTGCACATGTCTACTCTCAATTTTTTTCGGCAGTGCACATGTCTACTCTTAATTTTTTCGGCAGTGCATGTGTCTACTCTTAAAAAAAAATTTCAGCAGTGCACATGTCTACTCTCAATTTTTTTGCGGCAGTGCACATGTCTACTCTCAATTTTTTTGCGGCAGTGCACATGTCTACTCTCAAATTTTTCGGCAGTGTATGTGTCTACTCTCAAGTTTTTCGGCAATGCACATGTCTGCTCTCGAATCCTCTTTTTTTTTAAATCTCAATGATATCGAATGACCTGAAAAACAAAAAAACAACTGGAATGAAAATTCATGAATTTTTCAGCAGTGCACATCTACTCTCAAATTTTTCGGCAGTGCACATGTCTACTCTTAAATTTTTTTTCGGCAGTGCACATGTCTATTCTTACATTTTTTTTCGGCAGTGCACATGTCTACTCTCAATTTTTTTCGGCAGTGCACATGTCTACTCTTAATTTTTTCGGCAGTGCATGTGTCTACTCTAAAAAATTTCGGCAGCGCACGTCGACTCTCAAAATTTTCAGCAGTGCACATGTCTACTCTTAAAAAAATTTTCAGCAGTGCACATGTCTACTCTTAAAAAAAATTTCAGCAGTGCACATGTCTACTCTCAATTTTTTCGGCAGTGCACATGTCTACTCTCAATTTTTTCAGCAGTGCACATGTCTACTCTCAATTTTTTTGCAGCAGTGCACATGTCTACTCTCAATTTTTTCGGCAGTGCACATGTCTACTCTCAATTTTTTCGGCAGTGCACATGTCTACTCTCAATTTTTTTGCAGCAGTGCACATGTCTACTCTCAATTTTTTCGGCAGTGCACATGTCTACTCTCAATTTTTTTGCAGCAGTGCACATGTCTACTCTCAATTTTTTCGGCAGTGCACATGTCTACTCTCAATTTTTTCGGCAGTGCACATGTCTACTCTCAATTTTTTCGGCAGTGCACATGTCTACTCTCAATTTTTTTGCAGCAGTGCACATGTCTACTCTCAATTTTTTTGGCAGTGCATGTGTCTACTCTCAAATTTTTCGGCAGTGTATGTGTCTACTCTCAAATTTTTCGGCAGTGCACATGTCTGCTCTCGAATCCTCTTTGAAAAAAATTCAGGTGTGCCCTGTCATATACCCACTTCATAACAGCTACTTACAGCTCGTCTGTGTCATCAAACCATTGCCCATGAAGACTGTCCTTCATTGGGCTGAACAAATGGAAGTCAGAGGGTGCCATGTACGGTGGATGGGGGAGGGGGGCACTGACTAGACGAATTTGCTGAATTCCTGATTTGTTGTGAAAAATTGTGTGTGGTCACGCATTGCCATGGTGAATGTGGATCATTTTTAGATTCTTGTTTGGTTTCTTCCTCCTGATGGTCTTCTCTAAGCTTCTTAGATATCTCAATGTACTGCTCGCTGGTCATGGCCATGTTTCGGAAAATCAAGGCGAAAGACACCCTTGTCATCCCAAAAAACAGTCTCCATAACTTAGTCAACAGATGTGAAAGGCTTATTGGGAGCTCACTTCCGTGCAAAAAAAAGAAAAAAATATTCCACACACCTCCAGCTACTTAATATTTTTTATTTAGCAAGGCAGGCTGGGTCGCAACTCGTTTTTCCTGTAGTCCGTAGTGTGGGAAGGTCCTCCTTGCAGTGCCCACATCACATCCCGGGGACAGACTATTGGTTGACAAGAGTGTCAATCAAATGGTCTTCACAAGATTCTGTAGTCTTCAAAGGGTGAAGTCATGGTTTCCTCGATGTGATGGAGGGCAACAAGACTGGCTGGCAGCGCACAGATCTTGGGATCAAAATCTCCACTACCAAAAAAAAGGTGCCGTGGAGTAGACATGGGCAATTCGTTTCGTTCTGAATTCATTTTTTAACGAATTTCGACAAATTTGTTCATTCGGAAATATCCGAATTTCCCGAACTTTTCCAGCATTTTTTCTGAATATGCGTAAATTCTATAAATTCTAAATTTTCAGAACTTTGTAAATTTGAAAATTCGAGATTTTCGGAAATTGAAAAATTCAGAAACTGTGAAGTTTCTTTATTAAAAAAATCCAAAAATTCGTCTATTTGAAAATTGGTAAACTTGAAGTTTGAAAATCCGAAAAAATCATAAATTTGAAAATCCGAAAATAAGAATGAAAATCCAAAAATAAAAACGAAAATCTGAAATAATTTGGCTGTTAGTGAACGTAACAAATACGAATTTATCCGAAGTTACGAATTATCCAAAATAATGAATGACGCATCTAAACGAATGAAACATAACACATTAATAATAATAAATAACAATAAAATAACCTTTTTATTATTATTATTTATTATTAAATTTGTTCCATTCCATTTGTTTAGATGTGGCATTCGTTATTTCGGATAATTTGTAACTTCAGATAAATTTGTATTCTTTGCGTTCATTAACAGCCAAATTTGAAAGGAAATTCCAATACCTATAATTTAATAGTTAATTATTAGTTAGTTATTATTAGTTAATTTTCAGATTTTTGTTCTTTCAAATTTTCGGATTTTCTTTCTTCTTTTCGGATTTTCGAATTTATGAATTTTGAATTCTAAATTTCCGGATTTTTGAATTTCCGAATTTTTCGAATTTACAAATTCCAAATTTTCTAACTACTTAATTCCCTCCAACCACTTTGCATACTATTTTATATATACTGTCGTTCTATACTATATTATATATGCTGCAGAAATCTCCCTCCACTGAGTCTGGCTCAACCATTTTAACTGTGGGCAGCTGAGGCTGCTGCTTGTTCACTTCCTGTATTTACACAGAGGGGCATCTCCAGCTCTGCAGCTCTCTTTGGTCCTTTTATGACTTGCCCCCCCCCCCTTCCTGGCAAACTCTCACAAGAGAGAGAGAGAGAGAGCTGTGCATGATGTCATAAGCCTAGGCTAAAGACCAGACAAGAAACAGGAAGTGGGCTGTATAAAGGGATTTACTGGCAGAAAAAAAAATGTTTTACTATCCAAAGTTAAACAACAACAACAAGGGCAGAAGCTTTAATAGATGGAAAGTTGAAAAAATGAATGAAGTTCTGCTTTAAAGTGGTTGTAAACCCTTCTATAGCCCCAGTGAAGTGACCGACCTCAGGAGAGATGAAACAGATCCTCCTGCATAAGTTGTACCTCTTTATCTGCAGCCCTATCATCTACATCTGTTCAAAGTACAGAATCTACAGAGCATTTCTCAGCTCCAGAAAGTAGGGGGTAGGGGATAGGGGGTAGGGATCTTTACTGCATAGCATAGGACAGATAGGGATCTTTTTTTTTTCGCAAACAAAAAGGTTCTTATTGAGCATAAGAAATAAAACATACATATACCAGACCAAAATAAGTACATAAGGTCTGCAGATATGTATAAAGCCGTGTACACACGGGCGGACTGTATGGCCTACTTAGTCCGTCATACAATCCGACGGACAGTCCGTCATACTTTCGAATGAACGGACTTGACCACACACGGATGCACAAACAGTCCGTCGAAAGCTTGCGCGATGACGTGTACAGCACGTACGACGGGACTAGAAATAGGAAGTCCAATACACAGCAATGCACCCTTCCGCCGTGTAAATCCTTTCTGAGCATGCGCCATTCTTAGTCCATCGAACTAGCCTACTCACGAGCGGTTTGTCCGCTGAAACCAAAGTATGACGGACAGAATTTCGAAAAATCCGAAATACTTAGTACGCCAGACTGCACGCTGAAAAAGTCCGCTGAAGCCCACACACGAGCGGACTGTCCGCTGAAATGTGTTTCGACGGACTAAGTAGGCCATACAGTCCGCCCGTGTGTACGCGGCCTAAGGCCGCGTACACACGAGAGGATTGTCCGTCCAACTAAGTCCGTCAGACAATCCGACAGACAGTCCGTCCTACTTTCGAATGAACGGACTTGACCACACACGATGAACAGACAGTCCGCCGAAAGCTTGCGCAATGACGTGTACAGCACGTTCGACGGGACTAGAAATACGACGTCCAATACACAGCAATGCAACCTTCGGCCGTGTAAATCCTTTCTGAGCATGCGCCATACTTAGTCCGTCGATCTAGCCTACTCACGAGCGGACTGTCCGCTGAAACCAAGTTTGGACGGACAATATTACGGAAATTCCGAAAGACTTAGTCCGCCAGACTGTCCGCTGAAAAAGTCCACTGAAGCCCACACACGAGCGGACTGTCCGCTGAAACACGTTTCAGCGGACTAAGTCGGACGGACAATCCTCTCGTGTGTACGCGGCCTAAGAAATCAATGCATTGTACACCACATTAGACATAATGATATACAGTAGTACCTTAGATTACGAGCATAATTCATTCTAGAAGAACTAATCCAAAGCACTCGTATATCAAGACGAGTTTCCCCATAGGAAATAATGGAAATTCAGATAATCCGTTCCACAGCCACTGCTTGTCTATGCAGTACTGCATGTGGCCAGAGGTGTGGGGAGGCTGAAAACAACTTGGAAACACTCGGAGATGCTTGGAGACACTCAGGGACGCTCGTGGACACTCGGGAACCAAGTGTTTCCGAGTGTCTCCGAGCATCACTGGCGCCCCCGCACCTCTGGCCAAATGCGGTACTGCACACCCCAGTGGCTTGAATCCTGCTTTTCTTGTGAGACAACGCATGCAAAGCGAGTCAGGATTTAAAAAAAATAAATAAATAACTCGTATTGCGAAGAGCTTGTAAACCACCTTTACTCACAATCTGAGGTGCCACTGTACCTCTTACCTACACATTCAAATAAAGCATAACCAAACATGGCAAGGTGCCGCCGGACAATCTACCTTCAAATTGCTTCGGAGGTATTCTGTCAATTGCAAGAATATTCGGTCCAGAACTAGGTCTACCGGGGATTAACCCGGCACATCCAGCCAGGAGGACCACAATTTGTCAAATTTGCCTCGTTTTCCCCTGTGTTGACAGATAAGCTTCTCTAGTCAGATGGTTTAGATAAGAATCTTTACATACCGCATAGCACAGAGCAGAGAGCTGAGTGTAATCGGAGACCTAAGTGGAAGGAAAGGACATCTACAAGGTCATAGGGAAACCTACACAGCTGAAGCCGTCAATCGCCTTCTTTAGGCTGGATGGGGAGCAAGGAGGTCTTCCTGAACCCTTTGGATAAGAAGTGACTCATGATAGCAGAGGGAAAAGAGAGCAGGCAGAAATCACACTCTGTGCCTTGGACAAAGACAAGTATACACTAATGCTGCGTACACCACGGTCGGACTTTCCGACAGGGAAATGTTCGATGTGAGCTTGTTGACGGAAAGTCCCACTGTGTGTACGCTCTATCGAACATTTGCTGTCGGAATTTCCGGCCACAAATGTTTGAGAGCAGGTTCTCAAATTTTTCCGCCAACTTCACTTCGTTGGCGGAAAGTCCGATCATGTGTACACCAGTCCATCGCACAAAAGCTCACGCATGCTCGGAATCGAGCAGAAGGAGCCGCGCTGGCTATTGAACTTCCTTTTTTCTCGGCTCGTCGTACGACTTGTACGTCGCCACGTTCTCGCGTTCGGAATTTTGGGCCAACATTTGTGTGACCGTGTGTATGCAAGACAAGTTTGAGCCAACAACCTTCAGGGGAAAAAATCACACGGTTTTGCTGTCGGAAAATCCGATCGTGTGTAGCATTATAAAGGATATGCTTTTTCTTCATTTTTCATTTCAGAGGATTACAACCTCTGTAAACATACAAAATACCATCTAAAATAGCAAACAAACATTTTTGGTTTACGTTTGGATCCTTTGAGGGCTGTGTGTGGTCATGTTCATATTGAAATCTTAACTTGTAGTCATTGCAGAAATATCCGTCCCTCTCTGACTTTTCCACATTTTTGTAGTTTTACAACTTGGATTTTTTTTTTTATGTCACCGATCCTTTCAAAGTAGTCCATAAATGAGAAGTGGGGTAAAAAAAAAAAATCAACATAATTTTCCAAATTATATACAAATGTCTGGATTTTATAAGCATTCATGGCCACTGCAGTAATACCCCCTACATACAGTGCCTTGCGAAAGTATTCGGCCCCCTTGAACTTTTCAACCTTTTGCCACATTTCAGGCTTCAAACATAAAGATATAAAATTTTAATTTTTTTGTGAAGAATCACCAACAAGTGGGACACAATTGTGAAGTGGAATGAAATCTATTGGATAATTTAAACTTTTTTAGCAAAAAAAAAACTGAAAAGTGGTGCGTGCAAAATTATTCGGCCCCTTTACTTTCAGTGCAGCAAACTCACTCCAGAAGTTCAGCGAGGATCTCTGAATGATCCAATGTTGTCCTAAATGACTGATGGTGATAAATAGAATCCACCTGTGTGTAATCAAGTCTCTGTATAAATGCACCTGCTCTGTGATAGTCTCAGGGTTCTGTTGAAAGCGCAGAGAGCATCATGAAGACCAAGGAACACACCAGGCAGGTCCGTAATACTGTTGTGGAGAAGTTTAAAGCCGGATTTGGATACAAAAAGATTTCCCAAGCTTTAAACATCCCAAGGAGCACTGTGCAAGCGATCATTTTGAAATGGAAGGAGTATCAGACCACTGCAAATCTACCAAGACCTGGCCGTCCCTCTAAACTTTCAGCTCAGACAAGGAGAAGACTGATCAGAGATGCAGCCAAGAGGCCCATGATCACTCTGGATGAACTGCAGAGGACTACAGCTGGGGTGGGAGAGTCTGTCCATAGGACAACAATCAGTCGTACACTGCACAAATCTGGCCTTTATGGAAGAGTGGCAAGAAGAAAGCCATTTCTCAAAGATATCCATAAAAAGTCTCGTCTAAAGTTTGCCACAAGCCACCTGGGAGACACACCAAACATGTGGAAGAAGGTGCTCTGGTCACATGAAACCAAAATCCAACTTTTTGCCCACAATGCAAAACGATATGTTTGGCGTAAAAGCAACACAGCTCATCACCCTCAACACACCATCCCCACTGTCACACATGGTGGTGGCAGCATCATGGTTTGGGCCTGCTTTTCTTCAGCAGGGACAGGGAAGATGGTTAAAATTGAGGGGAAGATGGATGCAGCCAAATACAGGACCATTCTGGATGAAAACCTGTTGGAGTCTGCAAAAGACCTGAAACTGGGACGGAGATTTATCTTCCAACAAGACAATGATCCCAAACATACAGCAAAATCTACAAAGGAATGCTTCACAAATAAACGTATCCAGGTGTTAGAATGGCCAAGTCAAAGTCCAGACCTGAATCCAATCGAGAATCTGTGGAAAGAGCTGAAAACTGCTGTTCACAAACGCTCTCCATCCAACCTCACTGAGCTCCAGCTGTTTTGCAAGGAAGAATGGGCAAGAATTTCAGTCTCTCGATGTGCAAAACTGATAGAGACACCCCAAGCGACTTGCAGCTGTAATCGCAGCAAAAGGTGGCTCTGCAAAGTATTAACGCAAGGGGGCCGAATAATTTTGCACGCCCCACTTTTCATTTTTTTATTAGTTAAAAAAGTTTCAAAAATCCAATAGATTTCGTTCCACTTCACAATTGTGTCCCACTTGTTGGTGATTCTTCACAAAAATTAAAATGTTATATCTTTATGTTTGAAGCCTGAAATGTGGCAAAAGGTTGAAAAGTTCAAGGGGGCCGAATACTTTCGGAAGGCACTGTAAGATCCGATGGAACCGATCGTCTTCAGAAATCACATAATTGGTTGCACGGCGTCCAGCTGCGTTCAGTTACGTTTCCAACAATCGGAACGTGTTTCTAGAGGGCCCCAGAAAACACATCTAGACAAACAATATCAAGGAGACCCAAGAGCTTCCAAAACAAGTCCAGGATCAAGCTCTGCAGAGTCACTCCGGCCATCCTCCATGTTTCATTTCAGAATGGGAAAGGGAATTAGGGGCTTCAAAATGCGGCATTAGAGATGCTTTTTAACCACTTACAGACCTGACCATTTTGCTGGTCAAAGACCAGACCACTTTTTGCGATTCGGCACTGCGTCGCTTTAACTGACAATTGCGCGGTCATGCGACGTGGCTCCCAAACAAAATTGATGTCTTTTTTTTCCCCACAAATAGAGCTTTCTTTTGGTGGTATTTGATCACCTCTGCGGTTTTTATTTTTTGCGCTATAAACAAAAATAGAGAGGCAATTTTGAAAAAAACGCATAATTTTTTACTTTTTCTTATAATAAATATCCCCCAAAAATATATAAAAAAAAATTTTTTTCCCTCAGTTTAGGCTGATACGTATTATTCTACATATTTTTGGTAAAAAAAAAATCGCCTTTACAAAATAGGGATAGTTTTATGGCATTTTTATTAATAATTTTTTTTTTTACTAGTAATGGCGGCGATCAGCGATTTTTATTGTGACTGCGACATTGTGGCGGACACATCGGACATTTTTGACACATTTTTGGGACCATTGTCATTTATACAGTAATCACTGCTATATAAATGCAGTGATTCCTGTGTAAATGGCACTGGCAGTGAAGGGGTTAACCAGTGGGTGGCAGTGTAGGGGTTAAGTGTTCCTAGGGGTGTGTTACTAACTATTGGGGGCTGGGCTTTCATTTAGTGAACACTGATCTCTGCTCCAAACACATGGAGCAGAGATCAGCATCACTAGTTGCTAGGCAGAATGGAGAAATGCTGTTTACAACAGCATTTCTTCATTCAGCCGCCCCGTGAGACGATCGTGGGTATGCCCGCGGCGATCGAGTTCGCGGGACCCGTGAATGGACTCACGGGGGTCCAGACCAGCACGGGAGCACGCCGCTGGCGGCTCGCTCCCGATGGCAGGGCGGCAAATTTAAAGGGACCTACAGGTACGCCCATTTGCCTGCCCGTGCCATTCTGCCGACGTACAACGGCGTGCGCTGGTCAGGAACCGGTTAAAAGCACTCTGAATGCCAGTCAAAGCTCCTGTCACTAAATGAAATGGTGACCTCACAGTCCTGTTTGCATCTTGCGTTTGCTTTGCTTTAAAATTTAGACCCCGTTTCGCCTTCTTGGTGCTTCAATGGAGGCATCTCCGAAGCCTCCATAGAAGTCAATGACAATGCTCACTTGAAGCACCTGAAGCTTTTGAGAGGCTTTTATTCAGCTTTAGCTTTGCTTTGGGGGTATTGCAGGTATGAGATATCCCAGGATGCACTGGAAAACCAAAAAGTGAACCTTTCCATCCAGATTTAAAGCTAATAGAGCCACTGATGGCCTTTTAATTTAAAATTCTGTGTACTACTGCAGAAAATAATATATTGGAAATATATTGGAAATAAATGCAATATTTATATATATTATACAAAAGGTTATTGTCTGGGTATTCTGTCTCCCTTTTCACTGTATAACAGGTTATAGTTTTAAAAGCAACATAACATATATTTCTGGCTCATATACTATATAGTTATATAGGTTTGTGGACACCTGACCATACTACCTAGAGGAGCCCTCAGAAAAAAGTCATCATTGATCACTTCCGGTTCATGTGTATATATTCTGGTAGTGTCTGGTGCCGACGTCACATCTGGTGTGCAGCGAGGAGAAACAGGAAGGTGAGTGGGGCCATGAGCAGACCGCACACATAGTGTACAACATGGGAATGCTGTAACAGAAGGTGAGCGGGGACCGGAGAGAAAAGGGACTGAAGGGAAGAGGATCAGCAGAGCTAGCGGACCAGAGCAGGAGAAACTAGCAATGTCACACGTGCTGTGGAGCTTGGGAGCAATATAGCAGGAGGTGAGCGGGGACCAGAGAGAGAGAGGTGGAACAGCAAACCAGAGGATCAGCAGAGCTGGGGGTTACTACTGAGTGGGGGATCAGCAGAGCTGGAGGTTACTACTGAGTGGGGGATCAGCAGAGCTGGAGGTTACTACTAATCGAGGGGATCAGCAGAGCTGGGGGTTACTACTGAGCGGGGGATCAACAGAGCTGGGAGTACTACTGAGCGGGGGATCAACAGAGCTGGGAGTACTACTGAGCAGGTGATCTGCTGACTGAGGGTACTACTTAGCTGGTGTTCTTCTGGGCCCCTTTAAAACAAATAGAAAACCAATGCACACACGGAGCAATTGCCAAGCTTCATTAAAGCTTCAAAAAGGCATCACCGAAGCATCAAAAACGCATGAAAAAAGCATGCAGAAGCGGTAGAAGCTTTAATGTGTATTCAAGTCGAAGCAAGTGTAACGCCAACCCAACAACACAAAATAATAAAGATTTCTCACGTCTCATCTATCTGCAGTAGAACACAGGAATCGTGGTTTACATTTTTGTCTCGCTGGTTTAGGACCCCCTCCTGCCTGGCCAACATCTTTCTTGGTACATCTTCGAAATGTTGGAGAGGTTGTAAACAAGAAGGAACGTTCCTCCATATTTGGTGGAGATAATTGGTCAGGGTGGATGTATTATTCCAGTGAGATAGATCCTCATACTTCGTGTGCTTAGTGCAGAATCCGGTTCCCTATCGGACTGCCTCATGTGGCAATGGTTCCTGAGCCTTTATGTTTATTATTCGATAAAAAATAAACTGAAATGGAATTTGTGTGTTCTATAACCATATGACCTTGAACTGACATCATGGAGCTGGTGGATGTTGGAGACCTTGTGCTGTTCCACCTTCCGTCTGAGGATGCCCCACATATGCTCAATAGAGTTTACGTCTGGATAAATGCTTGGCCAGTCCATCACCTTTACCCTCAGCTTCTTTAGCAAGGTCGTGATCGCCTTGGAGGTGTGTTTGGGGTTGTTATGTTGGAATACTGCCCTGCAGTCCAGTCTCCGAATGCTCTGCTTCAGTATATCACAGTACATGTTGGCATTCATGGTCCCCTCAATGATCTGTAGCCCCCCAGTGCCGGCAGCACTCATGCAGCCCCAGACCATGACACTCCCACCACCATGCCTGACTGTAGACAAGACACACTTGTCTTTGTCCTCCTCACCTGGTTGCCCCCACACACGCCTGACACCATCTGACACCAAATACATTTATCTTGGTCTCATCAGACCACAGGACATGGTTCCAGTAATCCATCTCCTTAGTCTGCTTGTCTTCAGTAAACGGTTTACGGGTTTTCTTGTGCATCATCTTTAGAAGAGGCTTCCTTCTGGGATGACAGCCATGCAGACCAATTTGATTCAGCATATAGTCTGAGCACTGACAGGCTGACCCCCCCCCCCCCCCCCCCTACAACCTCTGCAGCAATGCTAGCAGCATTCGTACATCTATTTCCCAAAGACAACCTCTGGATATGACGCTGAGCATGTGACCTCAACTCCTTTGGTTGACCATAGCGAGGCCTGTTCTGAGTGGAACCTGTCCTGTTATACCGCTGTATGGTCTTGGCCACCGTGCTGCAGCTCAGTTTCAGGATCTTGGCAATCTTCTTATAGCCTAGGCCAGTGATGGCGAACCTTGGCACCCCAGATGTTTTGGAACTACATTTCCCATGATGATCAACCACACTGAAGAGTGCATGAGCATCATGGGAAATGTAGTTCCAAAACATCTGGGGTGCCAAGGTTCGCCATCACTGGCCTAGGCCATCTTTATATAGAGCAACAATTCTTTTTTTTTTTCAGATCTTCAGAGAGTTCTTTGCCATGAGGTGCCATGTTGTACTTCCAGTGACCAGTATGAGAGAGTGAGAGTGATGACACCAAATTTAACACACCTGCTCCCCATTCACACCTGAGACCTTGTAACACTAATGGGTCAAATGACACCGGGGAGGGAAAATGTCTAAGTAGGCCCAATCTGGACATTTTCACTTAGGGGTGTACTCACTTTGGCTGCCAGCGGTTTAGACATTAATGGCTGTATGTTAGGTTATTTTAAGGGGATAGCAAATCTGCACTCTTATACAAGCTGTACTTTACATTGTAGAAAAGTGTCATTTCTTCAGTGTTGTCACTTGAAAAGATAGAATAAAATATTTTCAAAAATGTGAGGGGTGCACTCACTTTTGTGAGATACTGTACAACTGGGTAATAATGAAGCCACAAGCTTGTCACCACAATGCATATGTTGGTAGTAGGAGAGGGAGGGGGAGAGAAGGGCAACAACCATAGTGTAGTATGTATAGTGTAATTTTAATAGAAAATATAAAAAAGCACTCACAAAGATGAAATAGAGCTCAATATGACAGCGAGGTGGCCTCTGGGACAGACATGAATGAATGAATGAATGAAATACTTGTATAGCGCACAATGCGAACTGAATCGCCTCTAGGCGCTGTGGCGAGCTTTGATCATCTGCTAAAAAGAGGAAGGTCTTGAGTTTTTTCCTAAAAGCCAGGTGATTTTCTTCCAAGCGGATGTTGATTGGTAGAGCATTCCATAGCCGAGGCCCTTGGACAGCAAATCTCCGCCCCCCCCTTGGATTTATACCGGGCTTTGGGCACGAGGAGGAGGTTTTTAGACATGCAACCAGGATGCCTTACCTTGGCCACCAGCAAGGGAGCGGAGGTGGATTGGAAGCAAGGGACTGCTGTCACCGGAAAAACAAAGCCATGGACGGAACACAGGGCCCAGAGTATGGAGCCACCTTATGTAGTAGGAAAATGCTGGAGCTGGAACATGTTTCAAATCAACCGTGCTTCTTCTTCAGCCTCTTCAGAAGTAAGGTTGCTTAGGGATGCCAAACTCTGTTAAACTGAAGAAACCTGTGTGTATGAGGCCTTAGCCACCCACCACCTCATATTTATGTCCTCTCTTTCGCGAATATGTGAATGTGTTCTGGGGGTACACTCCTGTGTCTGAAGATATAACTTTGCCATTTGATTTCCAGTGTTTCTTTAGTTTAGGTTATGATGTTGGCCTACAGCCATATATTTCTACTGTGTATATATATAGATATATGAATGATGTTTTTTTTTTTTTTTCTTATAATTATGTTTTTTTAAACTTGGAATTACGAATGATACCTCTTTGTATTGGACACAACATATATTTTCAATAAAATATGTGTGGGGAAAAAAAATGTAAAAAAGCAACGACATACAAATACATAAAAAAAATAAAACACAAATACAAAAATTAAAAATGAAATACCTTAACCTCCCTAGCGGTGATCCCGAGTCTGGCTCAGGTTGGGATTTTAGTTCCACGAGCGGTAACCCCGAGCCAGACTCGGGATCGCATCGCTGGATACAGGGGAGGACACAGGGAGAGGTTACTTACCTTGTCCCCTGGATCCAGCGATGTCCCCCGCGCTGTGTGATCGAGCTGTCCTCCGCTGGATTCACACACTGCCCGAATGCCGCCGATCTCCGTTCCCTGCGATGTTACAGCGCACAAAAGCGGAGATCGGCGCCAAATTCAAAAAAGTAAAAAGACACAAAACACACACAGGAGTGTAATCTTACAGATTACAGTATTGTATAAAAAAATGACACACCCCCTTTGTCCCTAGTGGTCTGTGCAGTGCCCGGCGTGCACTTTTATATTATAAATACTGTTTTTTTCTGCCTGAAATTTGGAGATTGTCCATAGCAACCAAAAAGTGTCCCTTTTCAGTGTTTTAGGATTTGATTACATTATTGAATCATTTTTATTATTATTTATTATATTATAAGCGTTATCATACCCGGGATGTCTGCTAGACTCTGGTTTGAACAGATTTAAAGTGGTTGTAAACCCTTACAAACCGCTTTGACCTACAGGTAAGCCTAGATTAAGGCTTACCTGTAGGTCGAAGCAATATCTCCTAAACCTATATGGTTTAGGAGATATTTGCCCGAAAACGGGCACCGCTGTCTACGGCGCATGCGCCGCAGACAGCGGCGCGCAGGCGCACTGAGCGCGGCATTCTCGGCTCCTGTGCGCATGCGCGGGAGTGACGTCATCGCGGCTTCGCCGAATGACAGCGGCGGAGCTGCGAGACCCCACCAACAAAATGGATGCGGCGGACTACAGGGGACAGCGGCGACTTCGCTTGCTCCTGTGTCAGGTAAGTGACACATAATGGGCTACTATGCGATGCATAGTGGTCCATTATGCTTTACCTTTGCAGGGAATGAAAGAGGAAGTAAACTCATCAGGGTTTACTTCCTCTTTAAGAAGAGTTATTCCTAAGAATTACAGGACTACAATATAAAACGCCAAATTTCCATGCAAAATAATTGTACCGCTTTCAGCACCTAAAACCAGAACTAATCATACCGCCAGGGAGGTGAAATTACTTTTTTTTATATTTTTTAATAAATTCTTCTCAAACAGCTGACTATAATCGAGAGTTTCTACTACAGTTAAATGTTGCCAATGGCAAAATATATGCTGATGGGAATAATGGAAGGAGTGGGTGAGCTTCCAGGCAGCGGAATGACTAGAGGCCTGAGATCCAAAGGGAGAGACTTGTAGGATTTTGAAGGAAACGTTTTATTACTCTGTGTATCTAAGCCTTCTTGGACCCAAACTCGGGACATTGCAGACTGAACTTGGAACTGTGTTACATAAAAATATTTAAAACATATCCTTCAGTGTCTGTGGGAAACCGTCGATTTCTACACCAACCTCTATCCTGAGCAAGTGACAGCTCTGAAAAATGCGTAGAACATCCTTAGGATAACTTGGACCCTCCACAATGTTGGGCTTCACGAAGGAGTGATTGGAAGAAAGCCACTGTTAAAAAAAAAACAAAAATAAAAAAAAAATCCATATCCAATTTGGTGTTTGCCAAAAAGCATGTGGGAGACACAACCGTAATGGTAAAAAGTTCTTTGGTTTGATGTGATGAACGCTGAACATTTTGGCCTTTTTTTTGTGATGGACAGCCAACACTTAGCCCACGTACACACGATCTGAGATTTCGGCAACCAAATCCGTCGGATTTTGCCCGTCGGATTGAGTCCGACGGATTGTGTCCGAAACTGTTGCATACACACGGTCGGGCCAAGTTGGCGAAAAATCCGATCTTTCAGAACGTGATGACGTTATTTCGTTACGATGGGACTACATTCAGGCTAGTAGCCAATAGCTTTGATGTAGGAATTTGATCTGAGCATGCGTGGCACTTGGTCCGATGAAAATGCTCTACACATGATCGGATTAGGTCCGTCCGGCCCAGTTGGTCAGGAAATCTTTCCAACATGTTGGAAATTTGGATCGGACGGAGATTCGGACGGAATCAGTCCGATGCAGACCACACACAGTCGGATTATCTGACGACGCGGTCCGATAAGACTCATTCCGACAGATTCTCCGACCGTGTGCACAAGGGCTTACCATGCTGAGAACACATTCTCCAATCTATAGCATGGTGGTGGAGGCATCATATCGTGAAGATGCTTTTCACTGGGATGTATGGGGAAGCTGGTAGGGAATGGGGGAGAGATGAATGGAGTCAAATATGGGACAGTTCTAGAGAAAATAAACAATTGCAGTCTGGACCTGAGTCTGGTGAGGTTCTCCTTCCAGCAGAATAATTACTCCAAACACGGTGAGTACTAATATGGAGGGGCTAAAAGAATCGGAATGTCTTTAATTCAATGGATCATTTCTGACAAGACTTGGAAATCACTGTTCACCAACAAACCCCATCCAACCCAATAACTACACAACTCTACAAAGAAAAATGGAAAATAAAAAATGCAGGATTCAGATGGGGACCCCAGGAGACCCTCATCTGTAGGTGGTTCTTCAAAGTAACGACCCAAGGGGTACCTATGTGACCAACAGGTGGTTTCTTTTTAAGCAACTGGCATCATAATTACATATATTAGCCCTTGTACACAAGGTCGGAGATTGCGACAACCAAATCCGTCGGATTTTGTCCGAAACTGTTGTATACACACGGTCGGACGAAGTTGTCGGATTACATTATTTCGTTACGACTGGACTACGTTCAGGCTAGTAGCCAATAGCTTTGGTCTAGGAATTTGAACTGAACATGCATGGCACTTTGTCCGATCGGAAATTCTCTACACATGATCGGAGTATGTCCGATCGGAGCATTTTGTCGGAAAATATTTCCGGCAAGTTGGAAAATTTGGTCTGTCGGATACTCCGACGGAAACAGTCCGATGGAGGCCACACACAGTCGGAATATCCGACAACACGCTCCGATCGGACAGATTCCGTCGTAATCTCCGATCGTGTGTACAAGGGCTAAGTCTGTTCACTTCCATGTTTTAGTGTCTTGAGAAAGATGGACTGAGGTCCATGAAAACATTGATGATAAAACATTGCTGTCTTGATCTCTCGGCCTGTAAGACTGAGTGTCTCTATACCCGTTTTGGATTTACACTAAAAATATTTTATATTGTCAACATGTTAAAGTTAAAGTCCAGCCAAAAGCTTTTTTTTTTTCTAATTTTGGAACAAGTGGGGAAGGATTAGAACACTTGTCTTAGCCCTTGTACACACGGTCGGAGATTCCGTCGGAATGTGTCCTATCGGACCGGTTTGTCGGATAATCCGACTGTGTGTGGTCTGCATCGGAATGTTTCCGTCGGAATATCCGTCGGACCCAATTTTCCAACTTGTTGGAAATATTTTCCGACAAACTGGTTCGATCGGACATACTCCGATCATGTGTAGAGAATTTTGATCGGACAAAGTGCCACGCATGTTTAGATCAAATTCCTACATCAAAGCTATTGGCTACTAGCCTGAACGTAGTCCCGTCGTAACGAAATTACGTCATCACGTTCTGAAAGATCGGATTTTTCGACAACTTAGTCCGACCGTGTGTATGCAACAGTTTCGGACAAAATCCGACGGACAAAATCCGACGGATTTGGTTGTCGCCGACCGTGTGTACAGGGGCTTAGGCTCCATTAGAGACATTTTGCAATGGTTCCTGTCATGCCGACAAAGTTTGACCAGACAGGATGTGAGGTGTACTCTCCAACAGCAACAGAGACAGAAATACATTTTTTGTTTGGTATGCCTGTGAAGGTTCTTCATTCAGGTCATGGTATGGCTAGTAGGTGATAATCAAACAAAATTTCGAGCACCTGAAGGTACTCCAAAGTCAGTCGAATCCATGAAGGCATCATCGAATGAGCGTTTTTTTTTTTTTTTTATACATTCTTTTCTGAACGTTGGAACACTTCTATAGGTGTAAGGCCAGCTTAAGCATCTCCAACTCTGCTGCTCCACCTGCTTAGACATGGCATAGAACATGGGGCAGGTCACTCTTAATTAACAAAGAGGCTTGTGCCATTACAGAAAATTGTTGTTAAGTCTCTGGCATGGCCAGTTCCTCAAGCCATAATGGAATGTTCAACATTCCTAAATTATTTTTATGATATTTTCTAACGCAATTCACTTCACCCACAAGATATACAGTAGAGTCACTGGCCCCCAGATAGTAGTCCCCCATTGGCAATGGTGGCGTTTAATGGCAGGAACATTCAGAACTATGGATGAAATTACATGGTGAGACTGTATCGTCTGCTACATACACATTGTGGATTGTGCTCTCTTGTATATATTCAAAGAAAGTATATTATTATAATATTCTCTTGGGTTGGAATTCTGAGCACGGTTTCATTGTAAGCCCTTGTACACACGGTCAGAGATTCCGACGGAATGTATCCGATCGGAGCGTTTTGTCGGATATTCCGACTGTGTGTGGTCTGCATCGGACTGTTTCCATCAGAATATCCGTTGGACCAAATTTTCCATCTTGCCGGAAATATTTTCCGACAAAATGCTCCAATCGGAGTGTGTAGAGAATTTCGATCGGACAAAGTGCCACGCATGCTCATATCAAATTCCTACATCAAAGCTATTGGCTACTAGCCTGAACGTAGTCCCATCGTAACGAAATAACGCCATTACGTTCTGAACGATCGGATTTTCCGACAACTTCGTCCGACCGTGTGTATGCAACAGTTTCGGACAAAATCCGACGGATTTGGTTGTCGGAATCTCCGATCGTGTGTACAAGGGCTAAGGGTGGTCAATACATAAAGCATTTTTATGGCCAGGCTTGTGCAGTGTTATAAGAGATATTCTTTTTCTAGATATGGTGGTTAAAGTTTGGTGTTCCATAAGTTCCTTGTGGACAGTATTCATTTTGAAGATGAATAAAAAAAAAAGTATATTTTAAATATTTATATGTGACAGTGACTGTGTAAAGTCAGTGGCAAAGAAGATTTTGTGCCCGAGGGTGTAACCAGTCATAACCAGGTTCCATAAACACATGGATGAGTGAGTTTGGGGTGGAGGAACTTGACTGACCTCATCCCAATAGAACACCTTTGGGATGAATTAGAGTGGAGACTGCGAGCCAGGCCTTCTCATCCAACATCAGTGCCCTGACCTCACAAATGCGCTTCTGGAAGAATGGTCAAACATGCCCATAGACACATCTCCTAAACCTTGTGGACGGCCTTCCCAGAAGAGTTGAAGCTGTTATAGCTGCAAAGGGCAGAGCCAACTCAATATTGAACCCTACAGACTAAGACTATACTATAATACTTTTGACAATATGGTGTATGTACACATACCACCTGTTAACATTTACGACCAATGCATTTCGACCTAAAGGTTTACGGTCTTCCTCAGGGGGTTCTTATATTTCTATGAATACATCAAAAGACAAATTTCAGTGGTGTATAATATGATGTACAGTTACAATCATTTGTGCATCTATCATATGTAAAAAACGGTAGTCGCATCTTATTTATCCCTCTCCACCGAATGGGCTCGCTTATCCAGAGACTTCTTATTATTGAAAAGAAAAAACACAGAGAAAAAACACAGAGAAAAAACAGTCGACCTCCCCACTGATGGTCCCGGAAACTGCTGGGAAGCCATCCCCACCTCCACCTCAAATGGCCGGGGGGGGGGGGGGGGGCACTCGCCGGGAGTGAAAGTAGTCTTTTGATGTATTCATAGAAATATAAGAACCCCCTGAGGAAGACCGTAAACCTTTAGGTCGAAATGCACTGGGGCTTTTCCTGAACATCGAACAGTACAACCTTAATTTAATTATTGTAGATGGATATTTCTGAAAATACATTTTTCCCCAAATTGATATGGTATTGTCAACTTTTGTTTCCCTTTTCCAATCTATTAGTCTTGCATTGTGTACACCAGAGCTGACGTTTTAACTTCTGTGTCAGTATTGTCCAATTGTCTTTTGATAATAAAATTACTTTTACACAAAACTTTTTTGACTCATAATTGCTGCTAAAAAAAAACCCACGGGGGAATTTTACCTTCCTTTTTTTACACTATTTATTAATCGGGGGGGTGTGTGCAGCCTCTCAGACTCCGTATATGTGTCATACAATGCTATAACTGCTATAGGGTGGACCCCAAGTGGTTAACATCTGATATGTCCCCAATCTGGAGACGTATATTAAATGGATTTTTAGAACAGACAGAGATGGTAGATGAGTGAACTGCTTCTTTCCAGTGCATGCATCTACCTTGTACTGCAGTAGCTCCAGGGCCAGTGCATGAACAAATAGGCTCCTGAATAATTGTAGTGATAGGAAACTGAATTCCCAGCTTGGCCTCCTGTCTCACAGAGCTATTGGCTATCACCCTCCAAAGCAGTGGCGGCAGGTGTTTTTTTTTTGGGGGGGTGGGGTGACAAACAACCACCTCTCCCCCTCCCGGCGGTCCGCCGGCGGCACCTCCTGTGCCTGCCCACCCACTGTCTGCTGGTCAGTCCGAGGCTTACCCCATCTAGGTGGCGGGCATCGGGCAGCTGCTCCTGCGTCCTTTTCACCATCATGGTGGCTTCCTCCTCCCCTCCTCCTCTGTGTCCAATAGGATTGCCTGTCCTTTCCGCCGATCGGGTGACAGGTCTCAAGACCCGCTTTCTCATCCCCAGGAGGAGGTTCAGTGTTACAAATAGCGAATATTCATGTGCTACTGTAAGCACCCCTGGGTGGGCTTGTTCGCATTCTCTGCGCCCCGAGCCCATCCTATTTTGAAGATTATTAGAGCCTCTGGCTCTAATTAGGTGCTTCAAAAAAAAACAAAAAACCCTGTTGGAATTCATGCGTCTGGCGTCCTGCATAGGGGCCGGGCGCATGGATAGGGGGGCAGCGCCCGTGCGTCCTTAAAGCAGTTGTATGCCCAAAAAAAAAAAAAAAAGAATAAAGAAAACAAAAACCTGTGTGGCAAAGGCATAATGAGCGCATACTAGCTCATTAGGAAATACTTACCTTAGAACGAAGCTCCCACAGGGCCACGCGGTCACCGAAATGTTCCTGCGGCGCTTCTTCCAGGTTCGCGGCTCCGGTGCTGTGGGTGGCCGGAGCCGCAGTGACGTCACTTCCCGTTCCGGCAAGATACACTGTATCTTCACTGCGCATGCGCTGCTATATAATATCATAACGTGATATTCATTTCACCTGCAGGTAAGCCTTGCTATAGGCTTATCTGTAGGTAAAAATGACCAAGCGGACAATACAACCGCTTTAATGGACGGGCCCGGCCCTGCTCCCAAGTCACCTTCGGTACGGACCAAGCAGTTGGCTGGAGATTTCCGCTGGTTTTCCCAACGCATCTTCACGGAAAATCCCAACAACCAGATAGTCAGCACACGCAATGCCCTCTGGATGTGAAGGAAGTGAACCGGTAAAGCATTCTCTCCAGTGTATATACACCAGTGAACGCGGCGTCTTTGTAGCCCGTAATCTCGATCTGGCTCCCGTTGACATGGACGGCGGCCCGCGTGCTTTCAGGAAACACCGCTCCTCCCTGCACTGACCTGGCAACTTGTCCCGGAATTATTAGTTTTCCCATAAATATTTGCCTTAGCAGTTCAAGAGAGACGTGGATGACTCAGATACGCCTGTATTCATTCAGAAAACAAGAGGTTGATCTTTGCACGCGAGGGAGTGCACCCTATGGTCATTCTCCCTGTGCAGAGCAAATTCTCCGTCTTTTTTTCACTTGTGCCAAATTCCTGCAACGCCTTCCCAATCCACACCCAGCTCAGCACAGCCCCGGGTCTCACATTCCCTGCCAGCGCCGCACACACACACAGACACACACACACACACACACGAGGTCCTATGGGCGTGCAAATGAGGATGATACAATAGATATGAACTTGTAACCTCCAAAGAAGAGCAGCATAAAAACACAAAACGCGCTGGAAGTCATCGCAGCACATCTCTGTTCTCTCTTCCGGGATCGGGCTCTGGAAGGCTCTGGAAGGCCGCGGCGCTTCTGGTTACAGAGCCCCCCCCGATGGAGAGGCAAGAGCAACAGGAATCGCGGTGATGCAGATTCACTTCTACATCTTCATTCACACCACGGTCATCGCTGTTCATAGAATACACCATGGCCTCTGGCCTGTGCTTCATTGCAACATAGTTACATAGCAGGTGAGGTTGAAAAAAAGACACAAGTCTATCAAGTCCAACCCATGTGTGTGATTATATGTCAGTGTTACATTGTATATCCCTGTATGTTGCGGTCATTCAGGTGCTTATCTAATAGTTTCTTGAAACTATTGATGTCCCTCGCTGAGACCACCGCATGTGGAAGGGAATTCCACATCCTTGTCGTAAGTAACGTAAAAGTACAGTAAAGAACCCTCTACGTAGTTTAAGGTTAAACCTCTTTTCTTCTAATTTTAATGAGTGGCCACGAGTCTTGTTAAACTCCCTTCCACAAAAATTTTTTCTACCTATTGTGGGGTCACCAGTCCGGTATTTATATATTGTGGGGTCACCAGTATGATATTTGTATATTGTGGGGTCACCAGTCTGGTATTTATATATTGTGGGGTCACCAGTCCGGTATTTATATATTGTGGGGTCACCAGTCCGGTATTTATATATTGTGGGGTCACCAGTCTGCTATTTATATATTGTGGGGTCACCAGTCTGGTATTTATATATTGTGGGGTCACCAGTCCGGTATTTATATATTGTGGGGTCACCAGTCCGGTATTTATATATTGTGGGGTCACCAGTCCGGTATTTATATATTGTGGGGTCACCGATGTACGTCGGCAGAATGGCACGTGCAGGCAAATGGGCGTACCTGTAAGTCCCTTAAAATTTGTCGCCCTGCCATGGTCGGGACCCCCGTGAGTCCGGTCGCGGGACCCACGGACTCGATCGCCGCGGGCATACCCGCGATTGTCTCACGGAGCGGCCCTGAATGAAGGAATGCCGTTGTAAACAGCATTTCTCCATTCTGCCTAGCAACTAGTGACGCTGATCTCTGCTCTATGTGATTGGAGCAGAGATCAGTGTTCACTAAATTAAAGCCCAGCCCCCAACAGTTAGTAACACACCCCTAGGAACACTTAACCCCTTCACTGCCAGTGTCATTTACACAGGAATCACTGCATTTGTATAGCAGTGATTACGGTATAAATGACAATGGTCCCAAAAATGTGTCAAAAATGTCCGATGTGTCCGCCATAATGTCGCAGTCACAATAAAAATCGCTGATCGCCGCCATTACTAGTAAAAAAAAAAATTTATAAAAATGCCATAAAACTATCCCTTATTTTGTAAACGCTATAACTTTTGCGCAAACCAATCAATAATCGCTTATTGTGATTTTTTTTACCAAAAATATGTAGAAGAATACGTATCGGCCTAAACTGAGGGAAAAAATGTTTTTTTTTTATATATTTTGGGGGGATATTTATTATAACAAAAAGTAAAAAATAATGCGTTTTTTTCAAAATTGTTGCTCTATTTTTGTTTATAGCGCAAAAAATAAAAACCGCAGGGGTGATCAAATACCACCAAAAGAAAGCTCTATTTGTGGGAAAAAAAGGACGTCAATTTTGTTTGGGAGCCACGTCGCACGACCGCGCAAATTGTCAGTTAAAGCGACGCAGCGCCGAATCGCAAAAAGTGGTCTGGTCTTTGACCAGCAAAATGGTCCGGTCTGTAAGTGGTTAAGTAACTTTTTTTGCCTACTGTGTGTTTCAATGTGAGGCGCTGCAATACAATGCAACATGTTCTACGCCAACACAGGACATCAGTGTGAATGGGCACCACTGATTAAAAAAAAAAAAAAAGGCTATTTGCCTCGTCCTTGCCTTGGGATTGCTTTGAGCAATGCAGGTGGAGTGATCGGGTCGTCACTGGGCCCAGTTTATCAAAGTATCTGAATGAAGAATACATCTGTTTGTATTGCACACTGTAGCCAATGAGCATTTGCCTTTCCATATACTATTTCAGTGTTTCTCAACCTTTTTTCAGTCAAGGCCCCCTTTAAAAATGATGGAGTGTCGAGACACCCTTATAAAAATGATGGACAGTCTCGAGGCGCCCCATTCTTAAATGTTAAAACGGTATTCTAATAGTTTTACATAATGCAGCAACATCCACATGTCCAAGTAGGGCACCCAACATTAGAGGTGATTTATTCTTCCATAGCAAATACACTTTTGCAAACGGGTACTGACTAGTATTCCAATGTTTCTCTTCTTCCTCAGTTTTTCTCCATCAGTCAGCTAATGTGACCCCCCTCCCCTGCGCCTCTGATGGAGAGGGGCAGGGGAGGGTCAAACAAGGATGCTATGCAAGCGACTGACATCCTCCTTCTCGACTGATGATGCCTTTGGTTGTTAAGACGCGGGCAACTAGAAGGTTGTAATGGTGCCCAATGAAAACCTGTGACTAATGCCGACTTTTCGATGGACTAGGTCCGACGGAATGAATCCGTTGGATATTACGATCGTGTGTGGGCTCTAGCGGACTTTTTTTCCCCCCAACAGTCCGACGGACCTAGAAATAAAACAAGTTTCAAATCTTTCCGACGGACTCGAGTCCGGGTCGAAAAAATCCGCTCATCTGTATGCTGGTCCGACGGACGAAACCCGACGCTAGGGCAGCTATTGGCTACTGGCTATGAACTTCCTTATTCTAGTCCGGTCGTACGTCATCACGGTCGAATCCGTCGGACTTTGGTGTGCTTGTGTGTGGCCAAGTCCGTTCATTCGGAAAGTCTGTCGGAACTCCGCCGAAAGTCCGTCGGACTTAATCCGTCGAAAAAGTCCGGTCGCGTGTACGCGGCATTAGTGTAAGTAAAAGGCAGCCTTCATCCACACGCCGGCTTGAATACAATTTTTGGGCACCCCTGAAGAAACCTCAAGGCACCCTGGTTGAATAAGGCTGTAGCACTTTTTATTTTTACAAAAGCTTGGCTTTTGATGACTTTCAATAGTTCTCAGTGAGGTATCTGCTCTGCTATGCACAAAACCCTGACCCAGAATCAGGTCATCTACAAAGTAGAGTATACTGACACCAATTAGGCACTATTCCACTCACTGACACCAACAATGGGGCATTATTCCTCTCAGTGACACCAACAACGGGGCATTATTCCACTCACTGACACCAACAATGGGGCACTATTCCTCTCACTGACACCAACAACGGGGCATTATTCCACTCACTGACACCAACAATGGGGCACTATTCCTCTCACTGACACCAACAACAGGGCATTATTCCTCTCACTGACACCAACAAAGAGGCATTATTCCTGCTACTGATACCAATGATGAGGCATTATTCCTCCCACTCAGGGGCGGATCCAGGGGGGGGCAATTGCGTGTGAGACAGTCAGCTGGCCTGCCGGTGAGCAGGCGGGACAGTCAGCGGGTAGGTTTGTTAGCGGGCCGGCGGGTGAGCAGCCGAACAGGCCAGTCAGCGGGTGAGCGGGTGGCTAGGCCAGTTCGGCGGGCGGGGGGAGCAGAGAGATGACATATTCTCTCACCGCCCACCCTGCATCACCAAAGTTCCACCCTCACTGTGCAGCCGCGGGCAGCAGAGAGATTACAGCATCTCTCTGCTGCCTGCGCTCACTCTAGGACACAGCAATGACAATCTGCACCTTGTAGCAGGCAAGTGACAAATCCACGTGTGGCAAGTGACGTGGCAGGTGACAAATCAGCATCTGGTGGTAGACAACGTGGCAAGTGACACACTCGGGGCTCCCACCGATTCAGCATTATGGTGAGTTGAACTATTTCATTTTATATGACAATGTAATAATATAAATAATGCGCTTCAATCATCCTGACACCATAACAACCATGCCGGGATGATTGAAGCGCCAACGCCAGCTATTGCCCCGACACATTGGCCGCAAAAAAAATAATGTTTCTGGCAGCGCCGTTTCTGAGACCAGACTCTGGATCTGCTCCTGCTCCCACTGACACCAATGATGGGGCACTATTCCTCCCACTGACACCAATGATGGGGCACTATTCCTCCCACTGACACCAATGATGGGGCACTATTCCTCATACTGATACCAACAATAGGGCACTGTTCCTCCCAATGATGGGGCACTCTTTACTCCCCGTGACCCCAGGATATTTTCTACTTCCACTGCCCACAGTCCAGCATAACTGCAGTAGAGAAAAATCGGGTCACCATCCCTGGGTCTCCAGTCTGGCAGAGCTGTGTAAATCGTAGGACTGGATGGACATAAGTCCTCTAACAGCCTCCCCGCTAACACCTGGCCTGAAAATAATGCTGCTTTCACTGCAGGTTTATATATACAGCCGGGAAGCACATCCTTCTGAAGAGCAGCAAATAAGTAGCTGCAAAGCAGACTCATATTGTGAGTCCTTTGCACACGGGGGGGGGGTCCTTCTAGTGAGCTCCCCTCCACTTCCAGTTGCTGTGAACGGCTCTCATTTTTCTGGCCGGGTGGCAGCACAGACTCAACGACATACCAGCCATTGGCTCTGCTATAAACACGCTGGCAGTCAGGATAAATCTCATTTACCTATACATGAGATTTACATGAATTGTCTAAACAAGTAAGACTTGGTGACGCCAGAATCCGATGCTGGAAGGTATTGGTTTACACAGGGGAGGAAGTCTGTGTATTTAATGTGTTAAAATAAAGAGCGCCGCACTGACAGTGCATAAATGACACGAGTGCTGACATGAGGCCGCATCCAATCTCCCTCCATAATAATGAGTGCTGACGTCATGCTGCGTTCAGTCTCCCTCCATAATAATGAGTGCTGACATCATACTGCGTTCAGTCTCCCTCCATAATAATGAGTGCTGACGTCATACTGCGTTCAGTCTCCCTCCATAATAATGAGTGCTGACGTCATACTGCATTCAGTCTCCCTCCATAATAATGAGTGCTGACGTCGGGCTGCGTTCAGTCTCCCTCCACAATAATGAGTGCCGACGTCGGGCTGCATTCAGTCTCCTTCCATAATAATGAGTGCTGACATCATGTTGCGTTCAGTCTCCCTCCACAATAATGAGTGCTGACGTCATACTGCGTTCAGTCTCCTTCCATAATAATGAGTGCTGACGTCATACTGCGTTCAGTCTCCCTCCATAATAATGAGAGCTGACGTCATGCTGCGTTCAGTCTCCCTCCATAATAATGAGTGCTGACGTCATGCTGCGTTCAGTCTCCTTCCATAATAATGAGTGCTGACGTCGGGCTGCGTTCAGTCTCTCTCCATAATAATGAGTGCTGACGTCGGGCTGCATTCAGTCTCCCTCCATAATAATGAGTGCTGACGTCGGGCTGCGTTCAGTCTCTCTCCATAATAATGAGTGCCGACGTCATACTGCGTTCAGTCTCCCTCCATAATAATGAGTGCTGACGTCATACTGCGTTCAGTCTCCCTCCATAATAATGAGTGCTGACGTCATGCTGCGTTCAGTCTCCCTCCATAACAATGAGTGCCGACATCATGCTGCGTTCAGTCTCCCTCCATAATAATGAGTGCTGACGTCATGCTGCGTTCAGTCTCCCTCCATAATGAGTGCCGGCGTCGGGCTGCGTTCAGACCCCCTCCACAATAATGAGTGCTGACGTCGGGCTGCGTTCAGTCTCCCTCCACAATAATGAGTGCTGACGTCAGGCTGCGTTCAGTCTCCCTCCACAATAATGAGTGCTGACATCATGCTGCGTTCAGTCTCCCTCCACAATAATGAATGCTGACGTCGGGCTGCGTTCAGTCTCCCTCCATAATAATGAGTGCTGACATCATGCTGCGTTCAGTCTCCCTCCACAATAATGAGTGCTGATGTCATGTTGCGTTCAGTCTCCCTCCATAATGAGTGCCGGCGTCGGGCTGCGTTCAGACTCCCTCCACAATAACGAGTGCTGACGTCAGGCTGCGTTCAGTCTCCCTTCATAGCAATGAGTGCTGACATCATGCTGCGTTCAGTCTCCCTCCACAATAATGAGTGCCGACGTCGGGCTGCGTTCAGTCTCCCTCCATAATAATGAGTGCTGACGTCGGGCTGCATTCAGTCTCCCTCCACAATAATGAGTGCTGATGTCATGTTGCGTTCAGTCTCCCTCCATAATGAGTGCCGGCGTCGGGCTGCGTTCAGACTCCCTCCACAATAACGAGTGCTGACGTCAGGCTGCGTTCAGTCTCCCTTCATAGCAATGAGTGCTGACATCATGCTGCGTTCAGTCTCCCTCCACAATAATGAGTGCCGACGTCGGGCTGCGTTCAGTCTCCCTCCATAATAATGAGTGCCAACCTCGGGATGCGTTCAGTCTCCCTCCACAATAATGAGTGCCGACCTCGGGATGCGTTCAGTCTCCCTCCATAATAATGAGTGCCGATGTTGGGCTGTGTTCAGTCTCCCTCCATAATAATGAGTGCCGACCTCGGGATGCGTTCAGTCTCCCTCCACAATAATGAGTGCTGACGTTGGGCTGCGTTCAGTCTCCCTCCACAATAATGAGTGCTGACGTCATGCTGCGTTCAGTCTCCCTCCACAATAATGAGTGCCGACATCGGGCTGCGTTCAGTCTCCCTCCACAATAATGAGTGCTGACGTCATGCTGCGTTCAGTCTCCCTCCACAATAATGAGTGCCGACATCGGGCTGCGTTCAGTCTCCCTCCATAATAACGAGTGCCGACCTCGGGATGCGTTCAGTCTCCCTCCATAATAATGAGTGCTGACACCATGCTGCGTTCAGTCTCCCTCCACAATAATGAGTGCTGACGTCGGGCTGCGTTCAGTCTCCCTCCATAATAATGAGTGCTGACGTTGGGCTGCATTCAGTCTCCCTCCACAATAATGAGTGCCGACGTCGGGCTGCGTTCAGTCTCCCTCCATAATAATGAGCGCTGACGTCGGGCTGCATTCAGTCTCCCTCCACAATAATGAGTGCCGACGTCGGGCTGCGTTCAGTCTCCCTCCATAATAATGAGTGCTGACATCATGCTGCGTTCAGTCTCCCTCCATAATAATGAGTGCCGACCTCGGGATGGGTTCAGTCTCCCTCCACAATAATGAGTGCCGACGTCGGGCTGCGTTCAGTCTCCCTCCACAATAATGAGTGCTGACATCATGCTGCGTTCAGTCTCCCTCCACAATAATGAGTGCTGACGTCGGGCTGCGTTCAGTCTCCCTCCATAATAATGAGTGCTGACATCATGCTGCGTTCAGTCTCCCTCCACAATAATGAGTGCTGACGTCGGGCTGCATTCAGTCTCCCTCCACAATAATGAGTGCTGATGTCATGTTGCGTTCAGTCTCCCTCCATAATGAGTGCCGGCGTCGGGCTGCGTTCAGACTCCCTCCACAATAACAAGTGCTGACGTCAGGCTGCGTTCAGTCTCCCTTCATAGCAATGAGTGCTGACATCATGCTGCGTTCAGTCTCCCTCCACAATAATGAGTGCCGACATCGGGCTGCGTTCAGTCTCCCTCCATAATAATGAGTGCCAACCTCGGGATGCGTTCAGTCTCCCTCCACAATAATGAGTGCCGACCTCGGGATGCATTCAGTCTCCCTCCATAATAATGAGTGCCGACATCGGGATGCGTTCAGTCTCCCTCCATAATAATGAGTGCCGATGTTGGGCTGCGTTCAGTCTCCCTCCATAATAATGAGTGCCGACCTCGGGATGCGTTCAGTCTCCCTCCACAATAATGAGTGCCGAAGTCGGGCTGCGTTCAGTCTCCCTCAATAATGAGTGCCGACCTCGGGATGCGTTCAGTCTCCCTCCATAATAATGAGTGCTGACGTTGGGCTGCGTTCAGTCTCCCTCCACAATAATGAGTGCTGACGTCATGCTGCGTTCAGTCTCCCTCCACAATAATGAGTGCCGACATCGGGCTGCGTTCAGTCTCCCTCCATAATAACGAGTGCCGACCTCGGGATGCGTTCAGTCTCCCTCCATAATAATGAGTGCTGACACCATGCTGCGTTCAGTCTCCCTCCACAATAATGAGTGCTGACGTCGGGCTGCGTTCAGTCTCCCTCCATAATAATGAGTGCTGACCTCGGGATGCATTCAGTCTCCCTCCATAATAATGAGTGCCGACATCGGGATGCGTTCAGTCTCCCTCCATAATAATGAGTGCCGATGTTGGGCTGCGTTCAGTCTCCCTCCATAATAATGAGTGCCGACCTCGGGATGCGTTCAGTCTCCCTCCACAATAATGAGTGCCGAAGTCGGGCTGCGTTCAGTCTCCCTCCATAATGAGTGCCGACCTCGGGATGCGTTCAGTCTCCCTCCATAATAATGAGTGCTGACGTTGGGCTGCATTCAGTCTCCCTCCACAGTAATGAGTGCCGACGTCGGGCTGCGTTCAGTCTCCCTCCATAATAATGAGTGCTGACGTCGGGCTGCATTCAGTCTCCCTCCACAATAATGAGTGCTGACGTCGAGCTGCGTTCAGTCTCCCTCCATAATAATGAGTGCTGACATCATGCTGCGTTCAGTCTCCCTCCATAATAATGAGTGCCGACCTTGGGATGGGTTCAGTCTCCCTCCACAATAATGAGTGCCGACGTCGGGCTGCGTTCAGTCTCCCTACACAATAATGAGTGCTGACGTCATGCTGCGTTCAGTCTCCCTCCACAATAATGAGTGCTGACGTCATGCTGCGTTCAGTCTCCTTCCATAATAATGAGTGCCGACGTCGGGCTGCGTTCAGTCTCCCTCCATAATAATGAGTGCTGACATCATGCTGCGTTCAGTCTCCCTCCACAATAATGAGTGCCGACATCGGGATGCATTCAGTCTCCCTCCACAATAATGAGTGCCGAAGTCGGGCTGCGTTCAGTCTCCCTCCATAATGAGTGCCGACCTTGGGATGCGTTCAGTCTCCCTCCATAATAATGAGTGCTGACGTTGGGCTGCGTTCAGTCTCCCTCCACAATAATGAGTGCTGACGTCATGCTGCGTTCAGTCTCCCTCCACAATAATGAGTGCGGAAGTCGGGCTGCGTTCAGTCTCCCTCCATAATGAGTGCCGACCTCGGGATGCGTTCAGTCTCCCTCCATAATAATGAGTGCTGACGTTGGGCTGCGTTCAGTCTCCCTCCACAATAATGAGTGCCGACATCGGGCTGCGTTCAGTCTCCCTCCATAATAACGAGTGCCGACCTCGGGATGCGTTCAGTCTCCCTCCATAATAATGAGTGCTGACACCATGCTGCGTTCAGTCTCCCTCCACAATAATGAGTGCTGACGTCGGGCTGCGTTCAGTCTCCCTCCATAATAATGAGTGCTGACCTCGGGATGCATTCAGTCTCCCTCCATAATAATGAGTGCCGACATCGGGATGCGTTCAGTCTCCCTCCATAATAATGAGTGCCGATGTTGGGCTGCGTTCAGTCTCCCTCCATAATAATGAGTGCCGACCTCGGGATGCGTTCAGTCTCCCTCCACAATAATGAGTGCCGAAGTCGGGCTGCGTTCAGTCTCCCTCCATAATGAGTGCCGACCTCGGGATGCGTTCAGTCTCCCTCCATAATAATGAGTGCTGACGTCGGGCTGCATTCAGTCTCCCTCCACAATAATGAGTGCCGACGTCGGGCTGCGTTCAGTCTCTCTCCATAATAATGAGTGCTGACATCATGCTGCGTTCAGTCTCCCTCCATAATAATGAGTGCCGACCTCGGGATGGGTTCAGTCTCCCTCCACAATAATGAGTGCCGACGTCGGGCTGCGTTCAGTCTCCCTCCACAATAATGAGTGCTGACGTCATGCTGCGTTCAGTCTCCCTCCACAATAATGAGTGCCGACCTCGGGATGGGTTCAGTCTCCCTCCACAATAATGAGTGCCGACGTCGGGCTGCGTTCAGTCTCCCTCCACAATAATGAGTGCTGACATCATGCTGCGTTCAGTCTCCCTCCATAATAATGAGTGCCGACCTCAGGATGCGTTCAGTCTCCCTCCACAATAATGAGTGCCGACGTCGGGCTGCGTTCAGTCTCCCTCCACAATAATGAGTGCCGACGTCGGGCTGCATTCAGTCTCCCTCCACAATAATGAGTGCCGACGTCGGGCTGCGTTCAGTCTCCCTCCACAATAATGAGTGCCGACGTCGGGCTGCATTCAGTCTCCCTCCACAATAATGAGTGCTGACATCATGCTGCGTTCAGTCTCTCTCCATAATAATGAGTGCTGACGTCGGGCTGCTTTCAGTCTCCCTCCATAATAATGAGTGCTGACATCATGCTGCGTTCAGTCTCCCACCATAATAATGAGTGCCGACGTCGGGCTGCGTTCAGTCTCCCTCCACAATAATGAGTGCCGACGTCGGGCTGCGTTCTGTCTCCCTCCATAATAATGAGGAGGACTCTGGGGTCATCTTGCATTGCTGTGCGTGAACGATGCCACCTGTCAACAATGATCCCCGTCTTTACCGCCACATAAAAAAAAAACAATATTTCCGTTGCGTTTATGTAGAAGGCTTCAGGGTGCCCAAGAAAGTTCAGCAAGCGCCAGCACCGTCTCCTACAATTGATTCGGCTGCGGGATCGGGGGGCACCACCAGTGCGGAGCTTTCTCAGGAATGGCAGCAGGCAGGTGTGAGGACATCTACATGCAGAGTTAGCCCTTGTACACGCGGTCGGAGATTCCGACAGAATGTTTCCGATCGGACCGTTTTGTCGGATATTCCAACTGTGTGTGGTCTCCATCGGACTGTTTCCGTCGGAGTATCCGACAGACCAAATTTTCCAATTTGTTGGTAAAATTTTCAGACAAAATGCTCCGATCGGACATACTCCGATCATGTGTAGAGAATTCCGATCGGACAAAGTGCCACGCATGCTCAGATCAAATTCCTACACCAAAGCTATTGGCTACCAGCCTGAACATAGTCCCGTCATAATGAAATAACGTCATCACGTTCTGCACGATCGGATTTCCCGACAACTTCGTCCGACCGTGTGCATGCAACAGTTTCGGGCAGAATCCATCTGACAAAATCCGACGGATTTGGTTGTCGGAATCTCCGACCGTGTGTACAAGGGCTTCGGAGAAGAATTTTGGAGGATGGCCTGGTGTCAAGAAGTGGAGCAAAGAAGCCACTTCTCTCCAGGAAAGACATCAGAGACAGACTGATATTCTGCAAAAGGTACAGGGATTGGACTGCTGAGGTAAAGTCATTTTCTCTAACGAATCCCTGTTTCCGATTGGGGCATCCAGAAAAAAACCTTGTCTGGAGAAGAAAAGGTGAGCGCTACCATCGGTCCTGTGTCATGGATCCTGAGACCATTGATGGGTGGAGGTTGCCTCTCAGCCAAGGGAGTGGGCTCACTCACATTTCTGCCTAAGAACACACAAAGAATGGTACAAGAACCAACTCCGAGAGCAACTTCTCCCGAACATCCAAGAACAATTTGGTGAGAAACAATGCCTTTTCCAGCATGGTGGAGCACCTTGCCATAGAACAAATGTGATAACTAAGTGGTTTGCGGAACAAAACATCAAAATTTTGGGTCCATGGCCAAGAAACACCCCAGACCTCAATCCTATTGGGAACTTGCGGTCAATTCTCAAGAGGCGGGTGAACAGAAACACCCACGAAACTCCAAGCATTGATTATGCAAGAATGTCATCAGTCAGTATGTGGCCCAGAAGTTGAGTGACAGTACGCCAGGGAGAACTGCAGAGGTCTTGAAAAAGAAGGGTCATCACTGCAAATATCGACGCTTTGCATACATTTTATGTAATTGTCAATAAAAGCCTTTGACACGAATGAAATGCTTGTAATTATAATTCAGTACCCCGTAGTAACATCTGACAAAAAGATCGAAAAACACAGAGGCAGAAGACTTTGTGAAAATGTATATTTGTGTTATTCTCAAAACTTTTGGCCATGGCTGAATAGTTGGTAGGAATAATGTCCTTGTCACATGAGTGATTTGTAGCGGGGATAGATTGGCACGCAATGTGGTACGCAAATAGGCAGCCGCCCGGTGCCAAGGTCCACCCACCAAGAGGCCCCATATTTGTGTGCCATCTGTGCCAAGAGATTATTCAACCTTTCGGACTTCAGAGACCACTAAACTCACAATTTTGAATCTAGCAGACCACTAACATGAATTTTACATGCCTTATACACACAATGCTCCAACTCTCTGCCCCCCTCCCCCCCCGGATCACACTGTTGCCTTATACACACAATGCTCCGTGTCTCTCTGCCCCCCTCCCCATGGATCACACTACTGCCTTATACACACAATACTCCGGCTCTCTGCTCCTCTCCCCCTGGATTACACTGCTGCCTTATACACACAATGCCTTGGCTCTCTTCCCCTCTCCCCATGGATCACACTGCTGCCTTGTACACACAAAACTCAGGCTCTCTGCCCTCCCAGATCACACTGCTGCCTTATATACACAATGCTCCGGCTCTCTGCCCCCTCCCTCCTGGATCACACTGCTGCCTTATACACACAATGCTCCGGCTCTCTGCCTCCCTCCCCCGGATCACACTGTTGCTTTATATGCACAATGCTCCGGCTCTCTGCCCCCCTCCCCCTGGATCACACTGCTGCCTTGTACACACAATACTCGGCTCTCTGATCCCCTCTCCCTGGATCACACTGCTGCCTTGTACACACAATACTCTGGCTCTCTGCTCCCCTCCCCCTGGATCACACTTCTGCCTTATACACACAATGCTCCGACTCTCTGCCCCCCTCCCCTTGGATCACACTGCTGCCTTGTACACACAAAAGTTCCGGCTCTCTGCCCCCCTCCCTCTGGATCACACTGCTGCCTTGTATACACAAAGCTCTGGCTCTCTTCCACCCTTTAGATCACACTGCTGCCTTATACACACAATGCTCCCGCTCTCTGCCCCTCCCCCTGGATCACACTGCTGTCTTATACACACAATGTTCTGGCTCTCTGCCCCCTTCCTCCTGGATCACACCACTGCTTTTATACACAATGCTCTGGCTCTCCGTCCCCGGATCACACTGCTGCCTTATACACACAATGCTCTGGCTCTCTGCCCCCCTGCCCCTGGATCACACTGCTGCCTTATGCACACAATGCTCCAGCTCTCTGCCCCCTCCAACTCCCACACTCAGCATCACACTGCTGCCATACACAGACTCATCATTGGATCTCACCTCTTTATCCACCTATGAACTCAAGCTCCATGCTCCCTCCCACAGTCTGTGATCAGCGCTGCCATTGGAAGTCCCCTCCTCCTTCACCCACTGCTCTTTGCACTACTCCCGGCGCCTCCCTCTGAGTTCACAGGAGCTGGAACTATAGCAGAGGCATGTGGTTTTGCATGCTGACGCATAGAGAACAACACTGGAAACAACATTAGATGAAATACATCCGCCACAATGTTGATTTGCAGCAGAACCCCTAGGGACCACCAACATTTTCTCATGGACAATCAGTGCTCCACAGACCACTGATTGATGACCGCTGGTCTAAATGACTGTTTACAAGTATTAAGAGCAGCTGAACTCCAGGCAGATATAAAGACACAAATTAAGGCATTACATTATGACATGTATTAATGAATGCAGGTGTGTACGTACCTGAATTTGACTTGGTATTAACAGCCGCTTGCAGTTCCTGTACAGCAAAGCTCAGACTGAAATAGTCATCTCGCAAGGAATTTTCTTTTTAATGTTAACTTAAAACAAACGTCAAAATGCAGCCAACATGTTTTGGGGTAGGCCTCCCACTCAGGGCATTTTCAACCTACAAGTTTGCTAAAACTGATCTGAATGTCGGTACTAACTGTCAGAAATAAGGAAAGTCGGCTGAATCTTGGTGGCCCTAATTGTGGTCAGGCTGGCCCTAATTGTGGTCAGGTTTTGCTGACGTTATTTAAATCCTGAAGAAGGTGGAGCACTGTCCACTGAAACGCCTTGCCTGTATCTAACGTTACAGTCCAATACATGTTTTCAATGAAGTCCAAGCGAGATGACGGTTTTTACCCAGACACAACTAATACAATATCCAGAATATGATCTTCTGATAATCCTTTGTGATCCAAGAGGGAGCGGCCTAGGACCTAAGCCAGTTGAGGAAAGTGGAAAAATATCACTGGACCCATAGGGCTTTCTCACTGGTATTGCTATAGCGTATTGATGTTGATGTAAACTATCTGTTTCCTCGACAGGTGGCTTCCACACCCCAGAGGATCTCCACTGTCTCCTTGGCTTGCAGTGTAATGTTACAAAATGGAAACACACAACCACAACACTGCTAAGAGGTCCACACAGATCCAACTTTATTCTACTAAGTCAGGAGGACAATCAAAAAATTACCAACACATGTTGGGGGTCCAATAATGCCCCTTCATCGGGGCTAGGGGAAAAAAAACATTCAAACATCTCCATATCATTCTGGTAGTAATCCAATATTTAGGTCGTGTGTAATCCCAATGATGAAATCAAATTACAAAATATTGTCACAATATCACAAAATTATAAGAGAAAAATGTGTCGGTGAGTACTACTAAAAAGAAGTGAAAACAAGAAACCTTGTAGCTAAAAGAAAAGAATTGATATATATATAGTAACGTCTGTAGCCACAACTCAATAGGTACAAATGTATACCCTATAGATTTAGCTAACAGACGGTACTAAACAAAATTTAACTTTAGTGAAAAAACATGATATATTACTATACTAGTATATAATAATAATATAATCACATAAAGATGTCCAATTAATTAAAATCAGTCCATGAAGATAATAAAAACACCACGTGTCAAATGTGATATTAATGTTTTTCAAGGTCTTGTTCAAAAATTCCAGCAACTCAGCAACTGTAAAAGTGCACCGCCACCATAAGTGAGGATTGGCTCCTTACCAGATGCTCTAAGGTTGTATGCTCTTAAAAGTCAGACCAGGCTGTATATACTCATCAAGCGTCCATAGACTCCACCCATAGGTTAAATCGTTTAAACGGTCAGGTTCCAATATTTAACAATAACCGGTCAGCCATAGAGGGGAGGAAAAAATGCTCCAAATAGTGTAAAAACGTTTTATTAAAAATAGTAAAAAAAACAGAAAATGCACTTACAAAAGTCAAGCACAATGGGGCATGTCACAGTAGATAGCGCCGGCCGGACGCGGATCCTCTACTCCAGTACCCTTTCACCAGCTGGTTCGTTTAAAGGCAATAAATAGCTAGAACCAGCTGGTGAAAGGGTACTGGAGTAGAGGATCCGCGTCCGGCCGGTGCTATCTACTGTGACATGCCCCATTGTGCTTGACTTTTGTAAGTGCATTTTCTGTTTTTTTTACTATTTTTAATAAAACGTTTTTACACTATTTGGAGCATTTTTTCCTCCCCTCTATGGCTGACCGGTTATTGTTAAATATTGGAACCTGACCGTTTAAACGATTTAACCTATGGGTGGAGTCTATGGACGCTTGATGAGTGTATACAGCCTGGTCTGACATTTAAGAGCATACAACCTTAGAGCATCTGGTAAGGAGCCAATCCTCACTTATGGTGGCGGTGCACTTTTACAGTTGCTGAGTTGCTGGAATTTTTGAACAAGACCTTGAAAAACATTAATATCACATTTGACACGTGGTGTTTTTATTATCTTCATGGACTGATTTTAATTAATTGGACATCTTTATGTGATTATATTATTATTATATACTAGTATAGTAATATATCATGTTTTTTCACTAAAGTTAAATTTTGTTTAGTACCGTCTGTTAGCTAAATCTATAGGGTATACATTTGTACCTATTGAGTTGTGGCTACAGACGTTACTATATATATATATCAATTCTTTTCTTTTAGCTACAAGGTTTCTTGTTTTCACTTCTTTTTAGTAGTACTCACCGACACATTTTTCTCTTATAATTTTGTGATATTGTGACAATATTTTGTAATTTGATTTCATCATTGGGATTACACACGACCTAAGTTCACACTTAGGACAGCGCGGTTCTTTTTTGGGTTACTTATGTGAGCATATATATTTTTGGGTATATAGCAGGACTGCAGCAGTATTGATGTGTGCACAAAGACACGTTTTTTTCGTTTCTTTCTTTTGAACAGTAGGTGGTAGCGCGATTTTTTTTCGTTTTTTTCCAGTAATCCAATATTCCCTCCTCAGCATCACATTTAAAACCAAATAACCCAAGGAGGGGATACTGTATTGATATCGGATTGATACAGAGATGTTCTTTTTTTCTAGAACTGATGAGAGGGGTGCTCTTGGACACACATTGGGTACCTTTTGGATTGTCCCCCCTGACTTTTATTGGCATAAAGTTGTATCTGGGCCTCTTAGTGGTGTGGCACTTCAATTTCCATTTTTTGTTGCATTATATTGCAGGCCAAGGAGATTGTGGAGATCCTCTAGGGTGTAGAAGCTACCTGCCCAGGAAACAGATCACATGCACAGTTGGTAAGGTTGTCTTTACACCAGTCCATCCAGTTCAACCTGTATAAGTGTGTGTGGTCATGAGGAGATGTCCTTATATTCTTTTCTAGCCCTGATAAAGGAGGCATTATGGGACCTTTGAGACACATTGGATACTTTTTGGATTGTCCCCAACTTTTATTGAACCACGGTTGAATCTGGACCTCTTAGCCCCTTGTACACACGGTCGGAGATTTCGACAACCAAATCCGTCGGATTTTGCCCGTCGGATTTTGCCCGTCGGATTTTGTCCATCGGATCTTGTCCGAAACTGTTGCATACACACGGTCGGACTAAGTTGTCGAAAAATCCGATCTTTCAGAACATGATGACGTAATTTCGTTACAATGGGACTACGTTCAGGCTAGTAGCCAATAGCTTTGATGTAGGAATTTGATCTGAGCCATGCGTGGCACTTGGTCCGATCAAAATTCTCCACACATGATCGGAGTATGTCCGATCGAATCAGTTGGAAAATTGGGTCCAACGGATATTCCGACAGAATCAGTCCGATGCATACCACACACAGTCGGATTATCCGACGACACGGTCCGATAGGACACATTCCGACGGATTCTCCAACCGTGTGTACAAGGGCTTACAAGTTCTTGGTGCTTCAATTTCAATTTTTGTTACATAAGACCAAAACCAGGTCCACACACCGAACTTTCATTGCTGGTTCACCTCTTCCAAAGACAACACCCCCTCTTTCAAGTTTTCGTTACATAGGATCAAACCAGGTCCACACACCATGCTTTCATTGTAGGTTCACCTCCTCCAAAAGACAATGCCACCTCTTTTGTATTCACACCAGATTCAATTCTCATCCCTATTAATCCAGCACTACCATGTATCTACCAGATTCTGGAGCTAAGCTTTAGGATTCGCCAGTTTCTGTAGCTAATTATTTAAACCAATGGAGCAGCAGATGACCGAGGTAGGTCAGTGATTTGTAGCTGCAGAGATAAGTTTTATAGTCATCTAAAATTAATTTTGTATCAGCTAAAAATCTATAAAAGAGAACAAGCAGAGAGGGAGGAGAACACCACTACAAGTTGCCGGAAGAGGATTGGTGGTTACGAGAGCACAACTGCTCTTCACATCTTGTTTTTCAAGCAATCTAAAACCATCAGAATGAAAACTCCACCAATGATGACATCACAGGGCTAAAGATAAAGGTGAAGAAAACCCGAAGGGGAGCTCCATGGTCTCCTTGTCTTGCAGTAGAGTGTAACAAAAATGAAATGTGTACCACCACACCATTTGCTAAGAGGTCCAGATACAACCCGAGTCTAATAAAAGCCAGGAGGACAATCCAAAAAAGTATCCAATGTGTTTCGGGTGTTCAAAAATGCCCTCTTCATCAGGGCTAGAAAAAAAAAACATATGGACATCTCCAGATCAATCCAATATCAATACAATATCCCCATCCCTGTGTCATATTTAAAAACAAGGAGCGGATATTGTATTGATATCAGATTGATACAGAGATGTCATTATGTTTTCTTCTAGGTCTAGAAAAAACCTTTGCGTTCTTATTAGAAGTTCTTAGCGTCTCTATATTTTGTTTCAAGACCTGATGAAGGAGGCACTCTAGGGACCTTTGTGTTGGATACTTTTTTAAATGTCCCCCTGACTTCTACTGGAAGAAAAGTTATATTTGGACCTCTTAGCCCTTGTACACACGGTCGGAGATTCCGACGGAATGTGTCCGATCGGACCCTTTTGTCGGATATTCCGACTGTCTGTGGTCTCCATTGGACTGTTTCCGTCTGAGTATCCGACGGACCAAGTTTTCCAACTTGTTGGTAAAATTTTACGACAAAATGCTCCGATCGGACATACTCCGATCATGTGTAGAGAATTCCGATCGGACAAAGTGCCACGCATGCTCAGATCAAATTCCTACATCAAAGCTATTGGCTACTAGCCTGAACGTAGACCCGTCGTAACAAAATCACGTCATCACGTTCTGAACGATCGGATTTTCCGACAACTTTGTTCCGACCGTGTGTATGCAACATTTTCGGACAAAATCCTTTGGACATAATCCGATGGATTTGGTTGTCGGAATCTCCGACCGTGTGTACAAGGGCTTAGAAGTTCTTGACGCTTCAATTTCCATTTTTGTTACATAAGACCAAAACCAGGTCCACACACCGAACTTTCATTGCTGGTTCACCTCTTCCAAAGACAACACCCCCTCTTTTTTATTTACACCAGATCCTTTCCTCATCCTCATTGGTCCTGCACTACCACGTGTCTACCAGATCCTGAAGTTGAAGTGATTGTAAACATAGAATATATATATATATTTTTAAATAACAAACCTGTTATACTTATCTGCTCTGTGTAATGGTTTTGCACAGAGCAGTCCAGATCCTCCCCTTCTCAGGTCCTCCGCCAGCACTCCCGGCCCCTCCCTTCTGATGAGTGCCCTCATAGCAAGCCGCTTGCTATGAGGGCACTCCTGTGTGCTCACTCCCCAGCCCCGCTATGGACACACAGAGCATGACTTGGCCCACTCCCTCTCTCCACACTGGCCAATGGCTCCTGCAGCTGTCTCTGAGCCAATGAGAGAGAGAGAAAGTTGAGAGAACTGCTGCTCTCGTGCACATCATTGGATCAAGATTGGGCTCAGGTAAGTATACTACTACATACGGCTATATTGTCAAAAGTATTGGGACACCTGCTTTTACACGCACATGAAGTTTAATGGCATCCCAGTCTTAGTCCGTAGGGTTCAATATTGAGTTGGCCCACCCTTTGCACCCTTCCGGGAAGGCTGTCCTCAAGGTTTAGGAATGTTTATGGGAATGTTTGACCATTTTTCCAGAAGCACATTTGTGAGGTCAGGCACTGATGTTGGACGAGAAGTCCTGGCTCGCAGTCTCTGCTCTAATTCATGTCAGGACTCTGTGCAGGCCAGTCAAGTTCCTCCACCCCAAACTTGCTCACCCATGTCTTTATGGACCTTGCTTTGTGCACTGGTGTGCAGTCATGTTGGAACAAGAAGGGGCCATCCCCAAACTGTTCCCACAAAGTTGGGAGCATGAAATTGTACAAAATGTCTTGGTATGCTGACAACCTATGAGTTCCTGTCACTGGAACTAAGGGACCAAGTCCAACCCCTAAAAAACACCCCCACACCATAATCCCCCACACTATAATCCCCAGTCCCTCACACCATAATCCCGCTCTACCAAATGATTTGGACCAGTGCACAAAGCAAGGTCCATAAAGACATGGTTGAGCGAGTTTGGGGTTGAGGAACTTGATTGGCCTGCACACAATCCTGACCTCAACCCGACAGAACACTTTTGGAATGAATTAGAGTGGAGACTGAGAGCCCAGGCCTTCTTGTTCACATCAGTGCCTGACCTCACAAATGCTCTTCTGGCAGAACGGTCAAACATTCCCATAGACACATCTCCTAAACCTTGTGGACGGCCTTCCCAGAAGAGTTGAAGCTGTTATAGCTGCAAAGGGCCAACCCAATATTGAACCCTACGGACTAAGACTGGGATGTCATTAAAGTTCTTGTGTGTAAAGGCAGGCGTCCCAATACTTCTGATAATATAGTGAGCACAACTGCCCTTCATATTTTGTTTTTTAAGTAGGGCTGTTACTGATTAAAATGTTCGTGTTCGATTAATCGTTTTTTTTTTAAATTGATTAATTAACTAATTTCGATTAATTATAACGCACATACAGATCCAACTACTTTTAGCTGATTTAGGACTGTTATGGCAACGGCCGAAGCTGGACATAGCGGGGCATGGCTAGGACATCACACGTCATATACTCAGCCTCACCGTGCCCATAATCGGAGCCTTACCGTGCCCATAATGCAGTCTCACCGTGTCCATAATCTCAGACTTACCGTGCCCATAATTGCAGCCTCACCATTTCCATAATGCAGCCTCACCATTCCCATAATGCAGCCTCACCGTTCCAATAATGCAGTCTCACCGTGCCCATAATCTCAGACTTACCGTGCCCATAATCGTAGCCTCACCGCTCCCATAATAAAGTCTCACCGTGCTCAAAATTCAGTCTCACTGTGCCAATAATCTCAGACTTACCGTGCCCATAATCTCAGATTTAGCGTGCCCATAATCGCAGCCTCACCATTCCCATAATGCAGCCTCACCATTCCCATAATTCAGCCTCACCATTCCCATAATGTAGCCTCACCATTTCCATAATGCAGCCTCACCGTTCGTGCCCATAATGCAGCCTCACCGTGCCCATAATGCAGTCTCACTGTGCCCATAATCTCAGATTTACCGTGCCCATAATCTCAGACTTACCATGCCCATAATCGCAGCCTCACCGTTCCCATAATCGCAGCCTCACCGTTCCTATAATGCAGCCTCACCGATCCCATAATGCAGCCTCACCGTTCCCATAATGAAGCCTCACCATGCCCATAATGCAGTCTCACTGTGCCCATAATCGCAGCCTCACCGTAGTCAGTGCCTGTGCCTGGATTACGCAGTCTGCGGGCATCTCCCGCTGTGTGTCTCGGAGCTGAGTGTGAAAACTTTGGCCGCACTGTGGGAAAAGTCCCGCCCTCCTCCTAGATCAGCTCGTGTGATGGACAGAACACTGCGTTTATCACACGAGCTGATCTAGCATGATAGACGCAGTGTTCTGTCTATCACACGAGCTCAGAGACACACAGCACGAGATGCCCGCAGACTGTGTATGGCGTATAGTGGAGGAGGAGGGCCAAGCTGCAGCCACAGCTTGGCACAAAGAGGCCCCAGGGCAGGCAGCCTACCGATCAAAAGAATTTTCCGCAGCCCTATTTTCAAGTAATCTAAAACCCTCAGAAAATGAAAACAATCACCAACGATGACATCACAGGGCTAAAGATAAAGGCGGACACAATGTAGCGTTTCTGGCACAGAATGGAGTTTAATGATGCATCCAATTCCAGGAAATACCCTTTGACAGTCCTGGAATGAGGACCGATATACAGGTGATGAAAGTCTAGTGCTGGCCGAGGAGTCATTACTGATATGAAATGTATTGCTGATGTGTCTGGGAGTCATATGTCCGTGATGGAGGAGCCGCTCTGTGCTCAGATCACGCCGCCAACCTGTAGCTGCAAAGGAAGGCCATGACACGGCCCATTCCCCCTCCCCCCCCGCCCCGAGGACGACAGTTCTACTTCTTGTAGGTGCAAAGGATTCAAACACTGTTCAACGGCGCAATTCTAACACTGACTGATGATTGTACAGTATACAAGTTTCCCATCCCCCCCCTCCCTCCCTCCCTCAATCCCAATCAAACATAACAATAAACTCAAAGACAGACATATATAGATAGACCAATATTTGCCCATCTACGTTATTAGCAGCACCAACAATGCCCCGACCCTGGACGGTGATAAGTTAAGTCTGCAGGGAGCAGTCAGAGATATGTCACAATGCAGACGGATTAGTGTCGTTCCCGCCATATCTCCGCCTCCTGCGCACAGCGATCCCATGCTTGTACCTAAAATAATACTTTATACATTCACGGTGTACCGCCCCCGCACCTCGCAAACCTAAACCTGAGGTGCGTTTGGCACGGTGACTCCTGTACGCATTATAAGTGTTCTTCATTTAAAGTTTAAACTACTTAAAAAAAAAAAAGTTCTTTGAGAATAGTGTGTTTGCAGGTCGCCATAATCACAACTCTTCCTCCTTGTATGGCAGCCGAGTCCGTGAGCCGCCTGCCCCCCCCCTTCCCCCCTTTCTTGGAAATCCGGGACGCTCTAATGGCATGCAAGCCTTTCTGCTCTTCCTCTGGAGGGTTTCGGGAGTTCCGCGCTGGCAATGGTTAGTGTTCGGTGAACGCCCCTCGCTTCCATCAGATGCCGCTAGTGAGGTCATTAATTACACGTGATTTCACCAGTTTCCGTAGGAATTCCTTCTCCTTCTGGATATTATGCGTCCAAGACTAAGAAAAGAGCAGAAAAACACATGTTACACGTGAACACCAGACATGTAAAAAAAAAAAAAAAATGTATATCAACCTGTTGTCGCCCGCATAACACACACTATATTGACAAAAGTATTGGGACGCTTGCCTTTACACACACACATGAACTTTAAAGGAGTCTGCAGGGTTCAATATTGAGTTGGCCCACCCTTTGCAGCTATAACAGCTTCAACTCTTCTGGGAAGGCCGTCCACAAGGTTTAGGAGGGTGTCTATGGGAATGTTTGACCATTCTTCCAGAAGAGCCTTTGTGAGGTCAGGCACATATGTTGGATGAGAAGGCCTGGCTCGCACTCTCCACTCTAATTGACCCCAAAGGTGTTCTATCGGGTTGAGGTCAGGCCAGTCAAGTTCCTCCACCCCAAACTCGCACATCCATGTCTTTATGGACCTTGTTTTTTGCACAGGTCCAAATAATTTGGTGGGGGGGTTATGGTGTGGGGTTGTTTTTCAGGGGTTGGGCTTTGCCCCTTAGTTCCAGTTTTTCTGCTGAGTTTTTCCATCAGGTTTACCAAAACCATGTAGTATAAGGGCCTGCCTGATTGCATACAAATGGAAACTCCTAAGGTTTGACCTCATATTATATGGTTTTGGTAAATCTGAAGGAAAAACTCAGCAGAAAAACTGATAGTGTGTATGGGGCTTTAAGGTGTCAGCATACCAAGACATTTTGGACAATTTCATGCTCCCAACTTTGTGGGAACAGTTCGGAGATGGCCCTTTCCTGTTCCAACATGACTGCGCACCAGTGCACAAAGCAAGGTCCATAAAGACATGAATGAGCGCGTTTGGGGTGGATGAATTTGACTGGCCTGCACAGAGTCTTCACCTCAACCCGATAGAACACCATTGGGATGAATTAGAGTGGAGACTGTTAACCAGTCCTTCTCGTCCAAAATCAATGCCTGACCTCACAAATGTGCTTCTGGAAAACTGATAAAACATTCCCATAGACACACTCCTAATCCTTGTGGACGGCCTTCCCAGAAGAGGTGAAGCTGTTATAGCTGCAAAGGGCGGCCAACTCAATATTGAACCCTACAGACTAAGACTGGGATGCAATTAAAGTTCATGTGAGTGTAAAGGCAGGCATCCCAATACTTTTGACAATATAGTGTATGTGCGGCAACAAAAGAGTGGGCTTTAATGCCCACTGTGTGCTCCCAACACAGACACCGGGCTGTCAAAGACAGCTCTCGGTCCGAACCATCTATCAGCAGCCTGCAGGACTGGCTCTTGATCATGTGACCACCATTCACAATGGTCATGTGATCGTCAATCCTTCCCACCACCCAGGCATTAAGAACTTTTTAAAAGTGACAACGGGGTGGGCGGGAAGTGGTTAAAGTACAGTATTTTCCCTTCAAATATATATTATTTCCATTGTTTCTTTTTATTCATTTACAATATGCAAATTGAGTGAACAGAAGAAAAATTGAATCAATATTTGATGTGATCATCCTTTGGTTTCAAACCATCATCAGTTCTACTAGGTAGACTTGCATACAGTTTCTGAAGGTAGGTTGTTCCAAACATCTTGGAGAACTAAGCAAATGACTCATTAATAGGTGACTCAGATGTGTACAGACCTTTATATATGTGAGCTAATTGATGCTCAGAGACTATAAAATTAAAATATCCTTAAAAACATGAAATATTGTGATTGCCATATCTAGTAACACACAACTAGTGCTTGTTAATTATTCAAAGATAGCGTGGTGGGTCGACATATTTCGCATTTGCCTTGCTTCTTCAGGATCCAATCCAAGTGGTTGGAAGAAGAAAGACAAATGTGAAACGCGTTGACTCACCACACTGTCTTTGAATAACGAACAAGCACTAGTTATGTTGTACTAGATATGGCGATCTCAATGTTTCATGTTTTTAAGGATGTTTTAAATTTTATACTAAAGCTATTCTTTTTATGGATATACTTTGAGGCACATTGAAAGTCCCTTAATTACATTCTCCACCATGACAACTGTAGGGGTTTGAGAAAAGATATATTAGAATTGATGAGTTTGAGACCGCATGTGATCAAGGTAGCAGGCATATCTCAACAGCTCTGTTAATCCTGTCACCATCCGTTGATTGGAGAGTCTTCTGGCAAAATCCGGACTTACCGTAAGTCAGGGGAGGAGTCCCAACACTGAGGATGCAACCAGTTGTGTCCAAAAAAGCTCTGAAGGCACAAAAAGAGCAGAGACCGACTCGATCCATGGAGGACGCGGCCGGAAACTTGACCCCCGCCATCTTGTCTCCTCGGCAGAAAGAACAGAGCACCAAACCAACGGCTGCAAAGATGGTGCAGGGCACTGCGGAGTTTGTCGCAGAGATAGAGACAGGGGAAGACTCGGTAATGGCCATGGACCTGGAGGCAATCACCAGACCGATCCTAGAGGTCATAAATGGAATTAAGGCTGAGCTAATAGGGTACATTTACCACCTGTCCGCAGAATGCACCCTAATAAGGCACGACCTGGATAAAATCAGAAGCCGCCTCTCTATGGTAGAGACGAGAGTCTCTGAGGTGGAGGACACCTCACATACACAAAGGAAGATCATCTGTCAGAGTTGCGGGACATGATCCAGTCACTACAGAACAGGACAGACGATGCTGAAGACAGGCAGCGGAGGAATAATATTTGGGTGGACGGGCTGCCAGAGGGAGCGGAAGGAGCCAGGCCTACACAGTTTGCTGAACTCCTGTTTAAACAGCTTCTATCATTGCAAGACCTGCCTCCTACATATGTGGTGGAAAGAGCCCACAGGGTCCCTACAGGTAACAGACCCCCGGGAGCCTTCCCCAGGCCCTTTCAGGTCAGGTTTTTGAATTACCGAGATCGGGACATGATACTGACCCAATCCAGGAAACATCAGGAGTTAAGACATGAGAATGCCAGAGTGATGCTGTTTCCAGACTTCTCGGCTGCAACCCAGCAAAAATGTCATTCCTTTAATGATGTATGCAAACGCCTGAGAGAGAAAGAGATTAAATATAGCATGCTGTACCCAAGTAAGCTGTGGGTTCAATACAAAGGGTCTGTAAAGTTCTGTGAAAATCAGATGGAAGCATGTGAATGGTTGGATAGAGAGCTTTGAGTTTGATACTGCCTACATACGCTTCCAGTCATGGCGAGTGTGAGGGGAGGATATAATTCACTATTTCATTGTTGCACCTGCTGTGCCCAGGCAGTTAACCGTACCACATGTGCTCCTTGGGTCAAGCACCTATATAAACTCCTTGCTATGGATACCACCTATTTGGGCCTACAGAGGGCAAGGGCTGGAGAATTAATAAATTCCAATCCTTATATTGTTCTGAGCACTGGGGAGCGGGAAGGCAAGGATGAGTGAAATGTGCATGATGGCAGCTACACCCAGGACTCTATCACGCGGAAGATTTATCGCTGCAGGCACATACTTTCTACAAATGAGTCACTTGTTCAAGGTGATGATGGAGGGAGACACTCTTTTTCACTGCTGGGTTACTATTTCAAGTTGTGTGTTTTTTTTTTTTTTTTACTGCTCCTCATCTCTGTTGTATGGAGCGAGCAGAGGAAATGCAGAATCAAAAGAGGAACTGCCGAACTTTCGATTACTACGGCAGGATTTCACCACAATTTGTTTGTTTTGTTCAGGGACTAAGCTGCATACCAGCATGTTTTTCCTCAGCTTTTCTGGGGTTGTTTTTGATATAATAGCAGGGGAGGAAGTTGTAAAAGTCACAGCTCAACAAAATGTATTATGTGCTTACACAGTTTATTCAGGGAGTACTGCTTGCACTACCCTAAGCCCTTTTACACACGGTCGGACATTCCGACAACCAAATCCGTCGGATTTTGTCCGAAACTGTTGCATACACACGGTCGGACAAAGTTGTCGGAAAATCCGATCTTTCAGAACGTGATGACGTTATTTTGTTACGACGGGACTGCGTTCAGGCTAGTAGCCAATAGCTTTGGTGTAGGAATTTGATCTGAGCATGCGTGGCACTTTGTCCGATCGGAATTCTCTACACATGATCGGAGTATGTCCAATCGGAGCATTTTGTCAGAAAATTTTACCAACAAGTTATAAAACTTGGTCAGTCGGATACTTCGATGGAAACAGTCCGATGGAGACCACAGACAGTCGGAATATCCGACAAAACGGTCCGATCGGACACATTCCATCGGAATCTCCGACCGCGTGTACAAGAGCTTACAGGGGACAAGGCTGAGTTAATGACACTCAGTTGGGACCAAATAAACATAATTGATAAATATGGTGGAGAAAGTTAACATGTGTCTTGGAATGTTAGAGGCCTTAACCACAAGTTTAAGAGGGCCTCAATATTCCAATATCTAAAACAGACCAAGCGACATGTTTTCCTAAAGGAGACCCATCTGGATGGCGGCAAGGTTTTACCTCTAAAAAATTCATGGGTGCAGAGGGCTGTACACGCCACCTACTCTACCTTTGCTAGAGGTAGACATGTGCATTCGTTTTCGTCCGAATGCATTTTTGTCCGAATTTAAGGTATAGCACAGAGTCCAAAAAACGAAAGATCTGACATAAATAAATGCTTTATTTTCGTTTAAGTTTTGACACAGTTCGATACAGATAGGAGATTCGACGTGACTCTAACAATAACAATCTGTGTTTATTGAACTTGTATCATAACAGTCCATTCATTCACACAGAGGCAACACGACTTCCAGCACGACTTTGGGAGGCAACTTGGACACGACTTGAGTGTGAATCACAGCGCGACTTACAACACGACTTTAATGTAAAAAAAAAAAAAAAAAAAAAAAAAAAACAGCATGGGTTCCCCTTCTAGAGCATACCAGGCCCTTCGGGTCTGGTATGGATATTAAGGGGAACCCCGCACCAAAAAATAAATAAAGAAAAGGCGTGGGGGTCCCCCTCAAAATCCATACCAGACCCTTATCCGAGCACGCAACCTGCCAGGTCGCAGGAAAAGAGGGGGCGGGCGAGAGAGTGCCCTCCCTCCTGAACCGTACCAGACCACATGCCCTCAACATTGGGAGGGTGCTTTGAGGTAGCCCCTCAAAGCACCTTGTCCCCATGTTGATGAGGACAAGGGCCTCATCCCCACAACCCTGGCCGGTGGTTGTGGGGGTCTGTGGGAGGGGGGCTTATCGGAATCTGGAAGGGACCCCCAGATCCTGGCCTCCCCCCCCTGTGTGAAATGGTAAGGGGGTACAAAAGTACTCTGATCCTCTTCTTCCTCTGATCCGCTTCTTCTTGGTCCGGTGTTCTCGTCCGGCATCTTCCTCCACGGTCTCTCTTCTTGGTTCACGTACCGCTCCGCTGTGTGACGCTTCTCTTCTTCTGACAGTTCTTTTATAACGGAGGGCGGGGTCACCCGGAGACTCCGCCCCCCTCTGACGCATGGAACCGTGGAAAGATTTTAATAAAGGAATTGTCAAAGACCGTCTCCTGTCACTTTTAACACTTTGTCACTTTTTTGATGAAATGGTAGGGGTACCCCCTTACCATTTCACACAGGGGGGGGGAGGCCAGGATCTGGGGGTCCCCTTGTTAAAGGGGGCTTCCAGATTCCGATAAGCCCCCCGCCCGCAGACCCCCACAACCACCGGCCAGGGTTGTGGGGATGAGGCCCTTGTCCTCATCAACATGGGGACAAGGTGCTTTGAGGGGCTACCTCAAAGCACCCTCCCAATGTTGAGGGCATGTGGCCTGGTACAGTTCAGGAGGGGGGGCGCTCTCTCGTCCCCCCTATTTTCCTGTGGCCTGCCAGGTTGCGTGCTCGGATAAGGGCCTGGTATGGATTTTGAGGGGGACCCCCACGCCATTTTTTTTGGCGCTGGGTTCCCCTTAAAATCCATGCCAGACCTGAAGGGCCTGGTATGGATTTTGAGGGGGACCCCGACGCCGTTTATTTTTTTTTGGCACGGGGTGCAAGTCGAAATATTCGACCGGGAATGTATGATTGCAGCATCATAAGTGAGTTTCGCTGCTCCGTCGAATCTTCTTTAAACATTCCGACAAACACCATAAGCCTTCAATGACAGATTCGACCGTAATTCATTTGGATTTCCGGACTAATGCAAGTTTTTAACGAAAAAAAAATAAAAACGAATTTCGGGAGTAACTAAATAAATTTATTTTTCGGACGAAAACGAAATTCCGAAACAAAATATTTCAGTCTGCACATGTCTAGCTAGAGGTGTCTCCATACAAATTAGTAAAGCTATTTCTTGCACACTACACCAGGTGCAGATATGTGGCGGTGGAACTGGACATTTGTTCTCTGAGAATATTGCTGGTTAATGTATACGTGCCTCCTCCATCTAAGGTACAGCTACTGTATGATTTACTGGTTTATCCCAATTTTCACATCTCCCGATGGTTCTGATGGGAGACTTAAATACTGTCCTGGACAATGGGCTCCTCTGAATTGAGAAATCGGACTAGACATATCGACGGCTCACAGATCCTCAGCCAGAATAGATCTGGCCATTGGAAATGGCCCTATACTACACCTTGTGATGGAGATTACATACGTAGCCGAAAGGCTGTCTGAACACAACCCCTTATCTGTCACCTTAACGTTTACGTCCGGGGAGCGGAGAGGGGGGTGGACACTCTCTCTGGGATGGTTGCAGCATGAACAGGTTTCTGCCCAATTGGAGGATTCAATCAAGGCTTACTGGTCCTCAAATGCAGAATTCATGGGTCCCCTGGTGGTGTGAGATGGGAACGCATATCAACCAATAAAAGAGCCCGTTTAAATGACGAGGAACTCAGACAGCTGCAGCAGCAAGAGAGGGAGAGTGCTCATGCGATGTCTCCTACTGGGGCCTTGTACGAGTCTCTGCTAGAGGCATGACACCTCCTAGCATTACATGTTGCAGGACTGACCCATTTAGAGATGAAGAAACAGACATAGACAGTGTTTGCGGAAGTTGACAAAAATGGGAGCTCCTAGCCTAGTCTATCATCCGATTACCAAAATTACAGTGGTTAGAAATAAATGGGGTGCAATGATCACTGACCCATCACTTATTATAAAGAAGTTTGTAAATTTTTTCTCATCCCTATACTCCCCTATCCCACAATATGATGAATCAGCCTTAAACTCCTTGTTAGGGGGTCTTCCGCTCCCAAGGTTGATGGAAGGTGACAGTAAAGACCTGGACGCTAAAATCACAGTGAAGGAAGTACAGAGAGCAATTTTCGCTTTCCCTCCCCACAAAGCCCCTGGACCTAATGGTCTCCCAGTGGACTAACCGTCTCCCAGCTGACTTTTATAAATCCAACGTAGAACTTCTAGCTACCAAGATGAATCTGCTGCTGGAATACTGTCACGAGAATGATACGCTGCCAGACTCCACGTTGGAGGCGTATATGATCCTTCTGCTTAAACCAGGGAAGGACCCGGCAGAGTGTGCCTCCTATCGTCCCATAGCCCTCCTAAATATGGACCTAAAGATTCTGACCTAAGCACTTGCACTCAGACAGGCTAACATCATGCCCTCCATAGTCAACGTAGATCAAACAGGGTTTATGCCAGGCAAATCCACCGACACTAACTTAAGGAGACTGTTCACCTACTTACAACTTGATCCGCTGGGCTCCAGGACTAGAATAGTAGTCTCAATACATATAGAGAAAGCTTTTGACTCTTTCAACTGGAAGTTTATATTCAAAGTCTTGGAATCCATGGGATTTGGGCCCCGCCGGAAATGGATCTCTATGCTCTATAGACATCCGAGGGTGGCTGTGAGGTAGGGTCTTCTGCATCTGAATTCTGTGAAGTAAGAAGGGGCACTAGAGAAGGATGCCCATTATCCCCATTCCTATTTGCCCTAGCCATGGAGCCGCTTGCAGTTGCACTCAGGACAATGGGTAAGATACAGGCCATTAAAGTAGGTACAATATATTAGTCTTTTGCGTTATACGCTGATGATATGCTACTGTTCCCCAGTGACCCGGGAGACTCCCTGTAGGCGGCTCTAGGTATTTTCGAAACATTTGCAAAGTTTTCTGGGCTAAAAGTAAATTGAAGTAAGTCCTCTATTCTCCCCCTGGACGCAGAAGCCAAAGAATTGGCCAATCCTAATTTGCCATTACAATGGATCACATCCCTTAAATATTTAGGAGTTAACTTACAGCAAATGTACATGACTACATACCCCTTAACTTAATTCCGTTACTGACGTTACTTAAGCAAAAGACTCAGGCATGGACTAAACTACCGTTATCCTTGATAGGCAGGATTAGTCTGCTCAAAATAAAGCTTCTCCCAGTGATATTGTATATGGGTACCGACATAGTATTTTAAGAAAATTTATAGAATCATTACATATTTTCTGTGGGCACCTAAACCCCCAAGGGAAGGCATTGCAGTGTTAAAAGGAACCTGGGGATCAGGGAGGATTGGCATTACTGGACTAGCAGAAGTATTATTTAGCAGGCCAAACGGTGTATGCCCGTAGATGGTTAATGGCAGATGATGGAGATACGGCCATGGTACTAGAGGCAGCTCAACTGGGGTCACATGAAAGCTTACAATTGGCTCTGTTCGGGGGAATTAAATCTGACTTACTATTGACATGAGCTATGAAAGCCACGATAAAAGCATGGGAGGCAGTGGTGAAATTGGCATGTCCTAGCTACAAAGGTGTAACTCCATCTGCCCCTCTATGGATGAACCCCACACTGTTCCACTTTTGCAATCTGCCGGATCCTTCAATATAGGCAATTAAGGGGATAAAAACGTTGAAAGACATCACCTGCTTTGGGGAATTTTTTACCTTCCCACAGCTTCAATCTAGACATGATCTCGCCAATTCATACTTTTTTCGCTTTTTCCAACTCAGACATGCTTTCCAGACACAGTTTAGGGAGACGAAAGTACAGTCCCTACCATCAGATCTAGAAACACTATTGTCGGTTGAGGAATTGGCCAAACCACTCTCAGTGACCTACAAAGAATTCTTCAAGAAGACACCTCAGGCAATATCCAGGTGTAGGGAAAGGTGGGTAGGGGAGGTCCCCGATACACAGGGCTAATACAATTTAAATTGCTGCATAGGAGCTATTACACCCCCGCTAAGCTAGCCAAAATTTTCCATACGGCCTCAGCAGAGTGCTGGAGATGCTCTCACTCACCTGCTAATGCTGACCACATTTCTGGTTGTGCCCTCACATCCAACAATTTTGGTCAGAAATCACTTCCTTTATATCGGACCTCTTGGCAGTGCCCGTACCAATGACAATGAGGGTATGTCTGCTGGGCCTGGTGGATGGCGTGGTGCCATCTCGTGTGCTGAGAACTCTGCTTAACATACTACTGTTCTATGGGAGGAAGGCCATTTTATTAAACTGGAAAAAACTGAGGGCTCCGAGAGCGGCTTCCTGGAAAGGCCTGGTAAACTCCATGATGCCTCACTACAGGGCTACATATGAAGCTAGGGGTTGTAGGAAAAAAATTGACAAAAAGTCTGGCAGGCAAGGTATAAATCCAAGAATACTGTAGGCTAAGAATGGAGATGAATGATTAGCTGAGAAAGGTAATGAGGAGAGCATAACGCCACATGGGAAGATGTAACAAAAGCATACACGTGCAAGTTAAATGTCACCTAAGAAGACTAATGAGTAAGGACACAAATTGTCCCATTTGTCAGCAATGGACTATGTTAGTCAGACAGGTTACTTAGGCCATGTTGGGCCAAGACTGGATAGTGTCACGTTGACACATCCTAATGTTGTATATTTTATGCAAAAAAACTCAATAAACAGAACTTAAAAAAAAAAAAAAAAAAAAAAGAATGGATGAGCTTGGGATGGTGCCATAAGAGACATGAATAGGATGGTTTCACCCACGATAAAATATGGAAATGATGCTCAGAGATCTCCCTCTGCTGAGGGAGCCTGCTGCTGGGTGAAAAGGCTGACTGCTGGCAGAACACTAGAAGATACAAGAGCTGCCTGTTTGTTTTGGGGATCCCATCAGGGGCATCGTATTAGCCAGGCATGGAATTATGTTTAGTTAACGGCTGGGATGAGCGGATGTTTTGTTTGTTCTAAGCTACAGACTTGTAAAAGTTGTCCTGATATGAACTGAGTTCACTGCATTGCTGAAAAAAAAAGTGCAGAAGAAACCTGCATTTACTGTTCCAGAGTGTCCCCATCCTGTGCATGATTTACTGCTGCCAATACTAGTTTAAAAATATAGGTATCTAAAATATATACATATATACAGTAAATGAAAACATAGATTTCTCTTGAAGTTCTCTAATAAACCCGTGGTTTCAATACTTCGACACACTGCAGGTCTGCCCGTCCATTCTGAACACCTTGACTTCATTTTGTACATGAAAGAAATTTTATTGATCAATTATAAATTAGATACTTTTTCTCCCAGAATGGATCTCACATGTGTTTAAACTTTCCCACTTAGAAGTGTTGAGGGGAATGAGGAGAGAAGGGTTGAGATCTAAAGAATTTTAATGTCTTTTATAAATTCTTTGTCTTCTCTCCGTGGGGCGTCTGTCTTTAGGACTCTTCTTTAGGCACTACTTTTAGAACACAAGGAGGGGAAGCCTCTAACGGTTTAAGAGAAGCAAGCTGGGGAAGAGTACCACCTGTAAATTATTAGAGAGGTGCACCACCTGTATTACATCACTCAAACCCTTTTCCAAAACCCAACTACAGCCAAAATGTTTTTTTCTTTCCTAGCTTTGGATGGAGGGCCACTTAGAACCTTTGCCAACTATTTTCTTGTTTAGTAACTAGGACAAGAAGTAAGCAGAAATCTATCCAAGACGCGTGGCGTGTGCCCAGTCTTGCAAGCCTGGAATGCATCCACTAATAACCTGGAATTACCAGGAGTAGCTGAGTCCTCATTGTAGTGAAGCCATCACTAGATACACTCATGGACCCACTGGTTGCACCACTGACTGGCTGCTCAATTCATGCATAACAGCCCAGTGAGATGTCTGTTCCACTGGCCTCTGAAGTCAAGCTAAAGCAAGACTGTGTTGGCCAATTTGTCTAAGAAGAGTACAAGTAGTACCACTAAGCCTGTGGGGATGGGTGCCCCTCTTAAGGTGACCAAAGACAGACATAAACCGAAGGGCACTAAGGACACTTCATAAAGAGAGGAGGGGAGTAGATGTTAGTATTACATATCTTCCATAACGTCCAAAAGAGGTCTCCGCTCCCCAATTCCACCTATCCAAGCCAGTCAGATTTACTGTCCCTGGGGTAGAATCTGAACTGGATAGCATGGGGAGCCTCTGCAACTACCACAAAGGCCTTGTATATCAATGTTCCAATATTGTTCCCGCTAAGCCTGAGGTAATAGGAAGAATTTATGAATTTTCTGAGCTTTTCCTTTATTGTCTATGAGCCTTTTGTTTCCTGTTTTAGGTGGGCAGAGCCACACTCGCTCATGTGTTTTCCTGGAAGATATGTAACAATTAGCTTTCACCATCTGCTGGCCATTACTCATCATTGAAGCTCAGGTCTTTGCATTGCACTTTTGCCCTAATCAGGAGAGCTTAGGTAGGTCGTTCAGCCTATGCCTGATGAAAAGGTTTACTTGACTGCTCATACTCTGCATACAGGTCTGCCTGACTGTTCGTGCCCTGGCTGATTTCTGTGAATTGTCTGGATTATATTTGTACTGAGATTGTGTGTGCTTAGCCTGACCATTAGCCTGTTATGTCTGTTATTATCAACCTGCTCTCTGTCTGCCTGTCTGGATTCTTTCGGATCGGTTTGTTTGCACCTGATCTGACCATCAGCTTGTTGACTTTGCTAAGATTTGCTGTTGGCTCTGACCATCTATCAGTGGACTTACTACACCACAACTGTCCTACCTCTTAGTCCTCCATCGCCCCTGTGACATAAGGAGTCCATCAAACTTTGTGAGAAAACCATTTGCCACGTTTTACAGATCGGTCCGTGTGTGTTACATAGTTTGTAAGGTTGAATGAAGGCACTAGTCCATCCAGTCCAACCTGTGAGGGGGTATGTGTATTTTGGTCTCTACCACTTACCATATCCCTGTATATTATGTTCAATAAGTTGCCCATCTAAAAGGTTTTGAAATGATCAGCACTACCACCTATTGTAGAAGGGAGTTCCACATTCTTGCTGCTCTAACAGTAAAAAAAAATACCTACGCAGTTTTAGGTTAAACCACTTCTTATCCAACTTCATAGAGTGGCCACGTGTCTTCTTGAGCAACCTAAGACTGAATGGTTTCCTACATACGCTGGAATCACCATTTAGATATTTGTAAATTGCTATCAAATCTCCTCTTAAGTGTCTCTTCTCCAGGGAGAATACGTTTAATGTTTGCAGCTGTTCCTCATAACGGAGGTCCTCCAGCCCCCTTATTAGCGTTGTTGCCTTTCACTGGACTCTCTCCAGTTTCCGCACATCCTTCCTGAGGACTAGTGACCAGAACTGGATGGCATACCCATTATTTAGTTATTTCTTGAGTTCATACCCTTTTGCATGCTAATATTCTAGTGGCCTTGCTTGCTGCCGCCTGGCATTGGAAGTTTTATCAGAATATTCACCTAAGGAGCTCTTCCTTACCACAACCTGCCTCAGGGCTGCAATACATGGGCCAAAAAATACAGGCGATGCCTTAAATTTCAAGCACTTCTCTTGTTACCTCTTTAATGGCAGCCATCTTGATCGTCTCGTAGTAATGCAAAGGGGCGTTAGGGAGGTTCATGTCGTACCCAAACCCAGCCACAGCTACCTCGTCACAGTTGTGAAGTGCCATTGTAATAGCCACGCTGCCCAGGGTAGGAATGTTCTGCGGATGAAATAGAGAATTAAGTAAGGAGCCATGTAACCAAAAGTGTAAACAGACATTGCATATATCAGTGAGCATTATGCACCATATGCCAGGGATTTGTGCACAGCTTTCATATGTAAAGTGGATGAAGAGTAGTTAAAAATACTTTTTTAGATGTAGATGTGAAAAAGCTCAGCTCAAAGCTTAACTCTGCGTGGCCCCCTTATGGGCATGCCCCCTCCCCCCACATTATGCACAGTTAATTAAAAAAGAAAAAAAATACTCTAAATGCCCAAAATACGTATGTAAATCTATGATCATGTGAGATTCTGGGTCCTAAATTCTTCCCTACAAGGAAGGCGATGGGGTCCTTTCAGGCTCCAGGAGTGAAGAACTCACCATGGTAAGCATGAGCACAGACTATCACCCTGGATTAACTGGTCATCACTCCCCGAAGGGGTACTGGCAACATGCAGTACACTGATGGCAAACTTAGATGGATGAAGCAAATGCTTCAGAGGGAAGTTATCAGTGACTGGGTGGGAGGTGATGGGAAAGCTTGGCCTGGAGATGGTCAATAATGTAATTAATCTCATTACTGTATGATAATGTTTAAAAAAAAAAACATTAATTCTTTGTTTATAGTAATTATGTAAAGGGGCGGCCAAAATTGCAGTTGGGCATTTTGGGGGGCTATTTTGACATAATTTTGCTCCCCCCAAGGCAGAAGACATTGAAGTCAATAGGGAAGGTAAATGCAATATTTTTGGGTGGTTTTAAAATGTGCATTTGTCTTTAAACAGCTTCTAAGGGTCAGCGAAGGCCCTTTAAATTATCCTGGACTAAAAGTTAAAGTGTAATTCATTAAAAGACCTTTCTCACATGGAGAAATGGCAAAACGTATGCTTTGCTCTATGTTTCAAAAAAAAAATAAAAAATTAAATTAATGTTATATAATCTTTCTTTACAAGATGTTTAAAAGGAAAAGTAGGGCCAAAACTTTTTTGGTCCCACTTCTCCTGGGGATCACAGGAGTGCAGTTTGTTCTGCATTCCTGAGACCAGTTTTCAGCCGATGGCGGGCTAAAGACAGCTGTACAGCTTTACAGTCAAGATCCACCCAGCAGCCTGTACCGGCAGCTGGCTCAGCCACTCAGTGAGCCACTGGGAGACTGAGCCAGCCCCTTCCGCCCATCCCCTCCATAGCTCAATGCTCTAGTGAGCGCTGGAGTGGAAAACAGAGAGCTGGTGACAGACAAGTCACAACTCTCTGCACAGAGTGTAAGGAAGAAGCGAAGAATCAGCGGTGTTTGATCACTCAGATCTCAATGTAGTGGCGGGGACAGATGCAGCATTGTATCAATACTGCATCAATTTAGGGGGGTATTTATAATTTTTTTTGGGGGGGGGCCCATACTTTTCTTTTAATATATTGAAACAATAGCCTGAACAGGAGGTCTATTACAATATCCAAGTGTGCTGTATAAAAGCCTATTAAACAGCCAAAGAATATTAGGAAATAGGAATATAAGTCAAATGTGGTGTCCTCTCTTAAAGCATTTCAGGTTCCATTCTGTAATGTCAGATAACACAACATACAATAATAGGATTGAATGTTCAGAGAGGGAAAGGAAAGTATCATTAGAGGAAAAATTGATGTGAGTCACGGAGACTCCTAAGAGGAGGAAGAATTAATATGGAGTTACAGAATCAAAGGAAAAAAAAAAAGAAGGAGAAAACGTCCAGGAAGCAGACCCGACTTTAGTCTAACTGTCATTGGAACCGACACAGCACTGAAATTCCTATTTTATAGTCGTGACTAAGCAGGGATCTAGAAACCCCTAAAAACCTCTGGTACCCTAGGATTTCTCCAGAGCTTGTTAGTTTGCCGTTAAGCTGTGGCTAATTGATGTCCCTTCTGCATTTTCTAGTAATGTCTAAAACAGGGATTCTCAACCAGGGTTCCTCAAGAGGTTTTTAGGGGTTTCTTGAGCTGTTGCTAATTGACCACCCATCTGCATTTTCTAGTAGTGTCGAAAAAAGGAATTCTCAATTAGGGTTCCTCCAGAGGTTGTGGGGGGTTCCTTGAGTTGTTGCTAATTGACCTCCTCCTTTTGCATTTTCTAGTAGTGTCTAAAACAGGGATTGTCAAACAGGGTGTCATGGAAACCCTAGAGTTCCTCCAGAGCTTGTTAGTTAGGGGTTCCTTGAGCTTTGGCTAACTGACCTCCCATCTTATGATGCCTCCATGGTTCCAGGTCCGATGCCACTTGGCAGAACCAGTGCTATGACACAAATGAACATTTAGCTGTCTGTGGCATTCTGACCACCACTGTAAGCCCCTGTACACACGGTTGGAGATTCTGCCAACCAAATCCGTCGGATTTTGTCCGACGGATTGTGTCCGAAACTGTTGTATACACACGGTCGGACTAAGTTGTCGAAAAATCCGATCATTCAGAACGTGATGACGTAATTTCGTTACGACGGGACTACGTTCAGGCTAGTAGCCAATAGCTTTGATGTAGGAATTTGATCTGAGCATGCGTGGCACTTGGTCCGATCAAAATTCGCTACACATGATCGGAGTATGTCCGATCGAACCAGTTGGTCGGGAAATATTTCCAACATGTTGGAAAATTGGGTCCTACGGATATTCCAACGGAATCAGTCCGATGCGTACCACACACAGTCGGATTATCTGACGACACGGTCCGATAGGACACATTCCGACGGATTCTCCGTGTGTACAAGGGCTAAGAATTTAATTCTTCATAATGACCACCAATGTAAGAGGAATTCTTCCCACTGACCCAGATGAAAGATTTTTTTTTACTCAAAACCTGAAATTATTTCAAGGTTTCCCTGGGGTGAAAAGGTTCAGAAAGACTGGTCTAAATCATCATAAAGCTGAGTTTTATGATTACATAGTGTCGAAGGTCTATCTCCTAGTTGAGATGGGATTATTCAAGGAGTGCTAACCACCTTGTTTTCAACACAAGAACTATTGTCATGGTCAGGGGTCAGGCTCGGGGGACCAGTAGCTATAGCAGTAGAAAGGCTCCTACTGACCAGCTGGATAAGTGCACAAGCAGGTCACTGCAAGCTGGGGTCCAACAGCTGATATAGCAGGTGGGGATCAAGCAGAGGCATAGTCGGTTAACAAGCCAAAGGTTGGTAACAATTGGTTGCAGGTTGGGATCCAGCAGAAACGTAGTCGAGCAACAATCCAAAGGTTGGTAGTGAAGATAAGATCAGCATCAGGAGAGACAAGAGCGAGATATTGGCTGGAGAGAGCACAATAATTTGGCAAGAAATAAGTGCAAGGGCATGGCTTTAATAGGAGGTTCATGGGAGGAGCAAAAAGTTCAAGGTTAAAGACACACACGACAGGAGGCAAGGTTGTCTTACGAGATCAGAGAGGGAGCTGACCAGCATCTAAGGTGAAAATGAGCAGATGAATTGCCCAGAGCAGTGTACTAAACAGGCCCGTTGGCCCCCGATGAGCAGGTTGGGTATACAGTGACCGATGAAGGCTATTTGTGAACTGATGGATTGTCCTCTCTCCCTCCTTCCACCGGCCCTGTGATTGTGCTCTAATGGCTCGGGGAAGATTAATAAGATTATCTGTGTGCTGCCTGGCTTGTTGGGATAAGTGAATGAGATGGAGAGTTAGTTATCTATCTGAATGAGAATCATCGGCAGCTTGGCATGGTGACATATGGGCGATTAATCTCTCTCCCTGCTGATTTACTGCTTCCATCCGCCTGCTGAGCCCCGGTTTGCTCAGGCCAGACGTGAACAATAAGGAATTAGGCGCTCGTTCTCCTCTACAAGTCTCTAGTAAATGAAAACTGAGAGGTAAATATCAGATGACAATGGCATGTCATTATCTGTATGATGACTTGCAATCTGTTATTATAATGCCGTTCCCTCAGGTCTTTCTTCTTCCAGTCTCACATTTCATTACAGGCCCTCTTTATTCATTTTTATGCTTCGTAAGGAAATGACGAGCAAAGGTTCCCACAATGTATTTACACGTTTGAGGTTCCCACAGTTGCCAGTCCACATGGTTCGCCCCAAGGTTGCACAGATACAAGCAGAGTCCAGAAGATGGTCAATCCAAATTCTTAGCCAGCAAATGACCAAAGCTGAACCCCAGCATCATTAAAATGTGGTGCAGCTTCTCCCAGAGGTGGTGTAGGAGTCGTAGTCCTAGGCCTCTTTTTCCCACACGTTAGGAAATCACACCCAATACTCGTTAAATCTGACCTCTGGCCTTCCCTCCAGTCTTGCACAGTTGTACCGGTTCCTATCCTCTGCGGAAATGGCTTCCTCTGATTTCACTGCACACTGTGAGCTTCTCACAATGTGCATTAGAAGCTGCAGCAAGTCAGACAGAGCCCCGCCTCATTTCCTGGCTGGAGGACTTCTAGCACCATCTAGTACCTTCATCTCTGGCCTTCCCCTTTCATTGGATTTATTTCATTCATTGGATTTCAGCCCTTTCAATCACAGGGGCTCTACCTGACATCTGGGCGTTACCTGGGGTGGTCTGCATGCAAATATAGTCTGCCTAGGAACGCCCACTCCTCCAGACTGATACCCACCCATTCTCCCAATCATTCTCCCAAGAGCCAGCCTACTGCTTGCATCAGGACTGAGAACTCTTGAGAGGAGTACTGAGTCCGGGTGCTGGGATGTTTTCAGGAAGCCATGTACAGCATAGCTGATAAAGACAAAATCAGAAATAACTTAAATGCTAATGTCAACTTTTTAAATAAAGTTAAATAAATACACATATTTTTGAAGGTAAAAATATGTGCATTTATTATTATTTTTCTCAGAACCCTGTAGAGCATTGTACCAGTAAATCGCCGGTGAAATATCAGGCTCCTGCATTCTCTTCTTAGAGCTTTGAGCCCATAACTCTGTACCAGCTGTCAGCTTCAGAGCTGCAGGATGAGTGAATGGACTTTGACGGTGCTCATCAGTGACCCCACAGTGCATTGAAAACTATAAGCTGTATGTAGAATATTCATTCACAGATGCTTGTGAGTGAATAATGCGGGCAGTAACCATCCCACGTACCGCGTCTGCAGTCTCTGACCATCCCAGGTACCATGTAGCAGTCTCTTGACTATCCCCTGTACCATGTCCACAGTCTCTGACCATCTCCTGTATGTACCATGTCCACAGTCTCTGACCATCTCCTGTACCACGTCCGCAGTCTCTGACCATTTCTTGTACAACGTCCACAGTCTCTAACCATCTCTTGTACCACATCCGCAGTCTCTGGCCATCTCTTGTGCCATGTCCGCAGTCTCTGATCATCTCTTGTACAATGTCCGCAGTCTCTGACCATCTCTTGTACCATATCTGCAGTCTCTGACCATCTCCTGGTACCATGTCCGCAGTCTCTGACCATCTCCTGTACCACGTCCGCAGTCTCTAACCATTTCTTGTACACTGTCCACAGTCTCTGACCATCTCCTGCACCACGTCCGCAGTCTCTAACCATTTCTTGTACAACGTCCACAGTCTCTAACCATCACTTGTACCACGTCCGCAGTCTCTGGCCATCTCTTGTGCCATGTCCGCAGTCTCTGATCATCTCTTGTACAATGTCCGCAGTCAATGACCATCTTTTGTACCATATCTGCAGTCTCTGACCATCTCTTGTACCGTGTTCGCAGTCGCTGACCATCTCCTGTACCATGATTGTAGTTTATATCAGAGGTCTCCAAACTGCGGCCCTTTGCTTGCTTCTATCTGGCCCTTGGGGCATTATTCACCCCACTGTCAGCAACAGTGGGGCATGGTCCCTACCACTGATACCGAGTATGGTGCACTAGTCCTCATACTGACACCAACTATGGTGTACTATCCCTCCCATTAATGCGAACAATGGCACACCATTCCTCCCACTGACACCAATGATGGTGCACTATTCCTCCAATGGATACCAATAATGAGGCACTGTTCCTCCCATTGATACCAATGATGAGACACTGTTCCTCCCATTGATACCAATGATGAGGCACTGTTCCTCCCATTGATACCAATGATGAGGCACTGTTAGTCCCATTGATACCAATGACGGGGCACTGTTCCTCCCATTGATACCAATGATGGGGCACTACTGCACCCCCTAATACCAATGATGGGGCATTATTTAATCCCACTGATGCCAGGACATTTTCTACTCCCATTGGCCAAAGTCTGGCCCCTTAAAGTTTGAAGGATAGTAAACTGGCCCTTTGTTTAGAAAGTTTGGAGACCCCCTGGTCTATATTCTGTTGTGTGTTTGTTATCTCTGAGTATTCACTTCATTTTATGTGCGGCTCTTTGGTAATGTTGGGGGCCACACTCGAGGCTCCTCGTATCAAGAGAGTTGACCACTATTGCTGTAGGTTATACTGGGGTGGGAAGGACAGAGAGGCATGTAAATAAAGTATCTGGTTGTTTAAATCTCTTGGGCTCCATGACTGCTCAGGACAGATAGACACACAATCCTCCATACAGGAAAACAGATGAACGAAGTGTGAACACAAATGAGTTTAGTAATTGCAGCCCCGGAGGTAGAAGTGTCTATTGATAACCAAGATCCTGTTCCTCACCCTCTGGTAAAGATAAATCTCTTACATTGTGTACAATCGATCTGAACTATCCCGGTCATGCTTCGGCTAATGTGCGGCCATTCATCTTTCTGACACCTGGATGTGCAGGGAAGGAGGGAGCGGAGAGCCCGGGGTGTCTACAGTCACACGTCTGATACCAATACAGTGCAGTGTGAAGGGCCACAACGGACAACCACTCATTGCCCAGATTAACGTAAACCCTTCAGGAGAGAAACATGGAGGCTTCCAATGGTGACCTCACTCACTGAAGATGACCCTCTGGGCTCAGGTCATTCACTGGTCAGCCACCGACCTGGAACAAGTCTACAAATTAGGGCTCCAGGCATATCTAGGACTTTCCTCAATTCTGATTTTGTTTTAGATCAGTAACTCAAAGTACTGAAGGCAGAAACAGCCAAACTAGCATTTTCAGGAGGACTTTTTTTTTTTGAGGGGGGGGGGGGGGGTTGGACAGAGTTGAACAGATGTGGGTACTAGGAAAATGTAGGTATGATACAGTAGTGGACAGTGGGTTAGGCACTTGCAGCTACTAATTATACAGAATAGTAGGACTGTCTGCATGGAGGTTGTATGGTCTCCCCATTTTAGTTAACCAGTGTCTGATCAAAGAGATCCTATTTGTGTGTCTGTGACTGTGGGGGGAGATTAGAGTGTAAGCTCTTCTGGTATAGAGACTGATGTGACTGGCTCAGTGTTCTCTGACATATACCGCAGTGCTGTACAGAGAACACTGAGCCAGTCACATCAGTCTCTGTACCAGAGGAGCTTACACTCTAATGTCCCCCCCACAGTCTCACACTATTATTATACATTTATATAGCTCTGACATATACCGCAGTGCTGTACAGAGCTAAATGTATAATAATAGTGTGTGACTGTGGGGGGACATTAGAGTGTAAGCTCCTCTGGTACAGAGACTGATATGACTGGCTCAGTGTTCTCTGTACAGCACTGCGGTATATGTCAGAGAACACTGAGCCAGTCACATCAGTCTCTGTACCAGAGGAGCTTACACTCTAATGCCCCCCCCCCCCCCCATAGTCGCACACTGCGGTATATGTCAGAGCCATATAAATATATAATAATAGTGTGCGACTATGGGGGGGGGGGGGGGCATTAGAGTGTAAGCTCCTCAGGTGCAGAGACTGATGTGACTGGCTTAGTGATCTCTGTACAACACTGGCAAACTACAAAATTATGCAAAACAAAGCCATCCCTGCACCTAAACACACTCTCAGGCTAAACGCCTCTGGTGATTGGCTCAGTGTTCTCTGTTCTCTGCGGTATATGTCAAAGCTATATAAATGTATTATAATAATAGTGTGTAAATGTAGACCCAGCGGGGGGTCCCCTTGGACAGATCTCACCATCGGAACGATCACCCTGGAAATATCAATATTGGGTGGAGTGACCCTTTAAGCACACTACTTACAGAGGTGGGATTTGAATGTTTGGTTCATGATGTGGCTCTCCATGGGCAGCCTACAGAGTTTGAATCTAAATTCACTTAAAGACACATTATAACCTTCTCTTACCCCTCTTCCCATCAGTCCATTATTGAACGGCAGCCCGATGAAGCTAAACGCTGCTTCCTGGATGAAGTAGGGGTTCAGGATTCGGATCTCGTGTGGCTCCCGTGGCACCCGAGTGGCAACCGACTTCCAGAAACCATCAGAAGCGCTCTGAGAGAGAGAAATGGGAGAGGACCGGTGAACATTGCTGCCCCGAGATGGAACAGACAAGAAAATATTGTTGCTGCTGCGCTTTCAGTGGTTTATTTTTCTACATTCTAAATGTAATAACTCTCTCGCTATCATAGAACTACCACAAAACTGTCCCCACCGACGTCTCCATCAGACCATAGGATTTCCTTTTCATTAGACCTAGACGAGTTCATTGCAATGTGTGTGTTGGTGTTCGGAGCAGAACGTTGATCTCTGTGTGTGTTGGGTCACTTCCAGGCTGCTCATCATTCCCTCATCATTGCTCATCATTCCCTAAGAAAGTCACACAGGACTATCACAGGTGAAAATGCTTTGCATTACACCCCCTTCTATGAAGACCTAACCCACTGAAACAGGGGTGTGACTACGAGCCATGGGGGCCCCACAGCAAACGTTGGTTGGGGCCCCACCGGCAAACCTCTCTTTAGCAGCCAACAGGCTGCTTTCACACCCCGGCGCTTTGAATCGCGGGGAGATTGGGCAGGATTCTGCCCGCAATTTCAAAATGCTCGGGTGTGAAGGACAAATCGCAGAATGCACATTTGGGATGCCATGCATTTGAATGGCGCCTAAAATGATGATGCAGTTCTGCCACGATAAATGATGCTGCAACTGCGGCAAATCACATTGAAGTGTATTATGGCACCAGGTGGACTTTTGTTAGTGCGTCCCCTTTGCTTTATGAAAATCACATTAGCTCCGATGTGGAGTGGCTCTCCTTTCCCTTATGGAGGATTAATGTGTCCGGTGTGGATGAGCTCTAAAAGCTTTAGCCGAGACGACACTCTGGAATTTGGGACTGTATTAGGCATACCGGGTTTATATAGTGGCGGCTTGTGTTTTTTTGTTGGGGGGTGGTGGCAAACAACCTGCCCCCCCCCCCCCCACCTCCGCTGTCTGCCAGTCGGTCCACCGGCACTTACCCCATCTAGGTGGCAGGCATCCGAGGAGCAGCGGCAGGGACCAGGCATACAGGCATCGCCGGGGAAGTGGCTCTTCTCCTCCTCGCTTCTGCCGCGCATCTTCTCCCCTTCTCCTAAGCTTCCAATAGGATTGCCTGTCCTTTCAGCCGATCGGGTGACGGGTATTGGCCGGGAGGACGATCAGTGTTGCAACAGCGAATAGTTATTGTCTTTACTGGCCCCTTCCTTTCCTATATGAACACAGTGAGTGATCAGTACCAATCACGCCGGTGTCCATTCATCACGGAAGCATAGTGAACTGTGTTTACTATGCTTCCGTTCGGAGCTCTCCCTATTCATTCTGTGCAGCTGAGGCCACAGACAAAGGAACAGATACATCTATGACTTCAGTTACTTTCAGATGGGGGAAGGGGGCCCTGTCTGGTCAGCTGGTAGGGGCCCTCATGATTTCGAACAGCTGCCCTGACTATACAGAAGCCAATCTTTCAACTGATGTCTGTATAACTAGCTGCAGAGAACAATGGGGTGGCCCCTAAATGTCGCACATTTAGGTGTCCTGAAGTGATGAGTTGAGAGACAACCTCAGCCTGGACTCCGACCAGGCCACGCCCCCAATGCATTTCACTCCACCCCCTCCACCCCAGAGCTTAGTCATGGAGATAGCTATTCCAGGACTAAACTCTGGGGAGCGGAGTGAAACGCGTTGAGAGTGTGGCCCGGTTGGAGTCCAGGCTGAGGTTTACACTCTACTCATCACTTCAGGATACCTAGATGTGCGACTTTTATTTTTACCATTGTTCTCTGCAGCCTGATAGGAACCAGGACGGGTTCAATCCGCTGTCAGCACTCTAGGAGCGGCACACACATTTTCCTAGGTCTGTATAGTTAGCCTTAGGCCCCTTTTACACTGGGGCGGTTTTCAGGCGTTACAGTGCTAAAAATAGTGCCTGAAAAAACCGGCCCCTTTCACTCCAGTGTGAAAGCCGGAGGGCTTTCACACTGGGGCGGTGCGCTAGCAGAACGGTGAAAAAAGTCCTGCTAGCTGCATCTTTGGAGCGGTGAAGGAGCCGTGTATTCACCGCTCCTACCCATTAAAATCAATGGGACAGCGCGGCTATACCGCCAGGAAAGCGCCGCTGCAGCGGCGCTTTGCGGGCGGTTTTAACCCTTTTTCGGCCGCTAGCCGGGGTTAAAACCACCCCGCTAGTGCCCGCAGACCCCAGCTAAAACGACGGTAAAGCGCCGCTAAAATTAGCCGCTCTTTACCGCCGACGGCCGCACCGCTCCAGTGTGAAAGGGGCCTTAGGGAAACAGTTTGGGGTTGATTTACTAAAACTGGAGCGTGCAAAATCTGGTGTAGCTGTGCATGGCAGCCAATCAGCTTCTAACCTCAGCTTGTTCAATTAAAGGGGTTGTAAAGGTAAGTGTTTTTTCACCTTAATGCATCCTATGCTTACTTACCGGAGCCCCTTCATCTTCTTCGGCGGGGACGGAGTCCTGGCTTTGATTGGATAGATTGATAGCAGCGCAGCCATTGGCTCCCGTTGCTGTCAATCAAATCCAATCAGCCTGGGGGCGAGGCCGAGTCATACATTCGGCTTCTATAGACGCCGAATGAATGACTCGGGAGCACGCCCGCAAGGTAACCCCTCCGGGAAAGCGCTTCTCCTAGGGGGTTATCTAATGCAGGGAGGAGCCGCGAGAGCCGCCAGGGGGGACCCCAGAAAAGGAGCTTTGGGGCCACTCTGTGCAAAACGAGCTGCACAGTGAAGGTAAGTATGATATGTTTGTTATTTAAAATAAAAATAAAAAAATGAAGCTTTATCATCATTAAGCTTTGACAACAAAAAAAAAACCTGGAAGCTGATTGGTTTCTATGTACAGCCGCATTATATTTTGCCCTCTTCGGTTTTAGTAAATCGACTTATTTATCTGCGGATGTCCTGCCATCCAGTTAGATACATGTTGGAAATCAGTGTTCCTAAAAGGAGCTGGCGTAAGTACCTCTAATGCCGCGTACACACGACCGGACTTTTCGAGGGACTAGGTCCGACGGACTTTCCGATGAACGGACTTGGCTACACACAATCACACCAAAGTCCGACGGATTCGAACGTGATGACGTACGACTGGACTAGAATAAGGAAGTTCATAGCCAGTAGCCAATAGCTGCCCTAGCGTCCGGTTTTTGTCCGTCAGACTAGCATACAGACGAGCGGCTTTCTCGGTAGGAACTGGGTCCGGCGGAAAAATTTGAAACATGTTCCATTTCTAAAGTCTGTCAGATTTTTGCAAATCAAAAGTCCGCTGCAGCCCACACACATGATCGAATGGTCCGCCGGAATCGTTCCGTTGGACCTTTGATGTCGAAAAGTCCGGTCGTGTGTACGCGGCATTAGCCATCTTCATATTAGCTTCCTGTAATATGCTGTTAGGCCCCTTTCACACTGGGGCAGTGCGGGTGTCGGCGGTAAAGCGGTGCTATTTTTAGCGTCGCTTTACCGTCGTTTTAGTGCCCGTATTTGGCTGCTTGCGGGGCGATTTTAACCCCCGCTAGTGGCAAAAAAAGGGTTAAAACCACCCGCAAAGCGCCGCTGCAGCAGAAAGGGGCCTTAGAGAAGCAGAGGGATGAGGATTGTGGGACAACCTGCCTACAGATCGAGCACTGTTTTCATGATTACGAGGAAGAAATATTTATATATATATATATATATATATATATATATATATATATATATATTTTTTTTTTTAGGAAAGTCAAGCCTGGCTTCAGGTTTGAATTAAAACCATCTGGTACAAGCTAGTTGCAGGTACAGGTTGGGTGCTGCGCGGCAGGAACACGCGAGTACAAGTCCTCCAACCAACACTTCCCTCTGGCCTGAGGACACGTTCCTTCCCCATTGTTAGAAGTAACCATAAAAAAACAGAACTTGTTCCAGCAGCTACACAGTGCCAACCATTTAAGTGTTAATATGTTTTTATACACGAGACATCTGGTGGATCGGGTATTTTCAGCATCTATTACAGTACGGTCAATGGAGATGTTACTAAACATGAGGTAGGGATGTGTTGTCTCTTGTCAGAGAGGGAACTATATTGCTCTTTTTTGCAAAGGAAGAAAATTAAGTGTTGCGGTCACTGTTTGTCGGGTATTGGGATTATATGGACTGATGGACATTTCCAAAAGTATTGGGACACCTGCCTCTACACGCACATGAACTTTAATGGCGTCCCAGTCTTAGTCCGTAGGGTTCAATATTGAGTTGGCCCTTTGCAGCTATAACACAATGTTTAGGAGATGTGCTTATGGGAATGTTTGACCATTCTTCCAGAAGCACATTTGTGAGGCCAGGCACTGATGTGGACGAGAAGGCCTGGCTCGCAGCCTCCACTCTAATTCATCCCAAAGGTGTTCTATAGGGTGCAGGCCGGTCAAGTTCCTCCACCCCAAACTCGCTCATCCCTGTCTTGATGGATATTGCTTTGTGCACTGGTGCGCAGTCATGTTGGAATAGGAAGGGGCCGTCCCCAAACAAAATTGTCCAAAATGTCTTGGTATACTGACGCCTTAATGCCGCGTACACAAGACCGGACTTAGGTCCCGACAGACTTTCGACGGAGTTCTGACGGACATTCCGAATGAACGGACTTGGCCACACACAATCACATCAAAGTCCGACGGATTCGAACGTGATAACTTACGACTGGACTAGAATAAGGAAGTTCATAGCCAGTAGACAATAGCTGTCCTAGCGTCGGTTTTTGTCCGTCGGACCAGCACACACACGAGCGGATTTCTCGGTAGGAACTGGGTCCGGCAGAGTTCTGTCGGAAAAATTTGAAACATGTTCTATTTCTAAAGTCCGTCAGACTTTTGCAAATCAAAAGTCCGCTGCAGCCCACACACGATCGAATGGTCTGCCGGAATCATTCCGTCTGACTTTTGATGTTGAAAAGTCCGCTCGTGTGTGCGCGGCATAAGAGTTCCTTCACTGGAACTAAGGGGCCAACCAAATGATTTGGACCGTTACACAAAGCAAGGTCCATAAAGACATGGATTGTTTCCAGCCTACATATTTCCAGTCTTCAACTGTCCAGTTTTAGTGATCCTGTGCCCAACTGCAGCCTCAGTTTTCTGTTCTTGGAGGACAAAAGTCCAAGCCATGTGCAGCTTCTGGGCTGATAAATGCAATAATAGTATTTTCTGAGGACATGCTGCACTTAGATCTCCATCAATTTTATACAAGTTCCATGTGGCGCTGTAGCTTACAAACCTCCAACACAACAGAGATCTACCATCGTGCTCAACAGTAGAGGCGGTGTGCTTCTCTTCATCGGCCTTGTTACCTCCTCTCTAAACATAGCATTCATGGTTGTGACCAAAACCTATTTTCTGATAACATGCTGCATTCATATTGCCTTCAATTTTACATAAGGTCCAAGTACCTCTGTAACCAAGCCTTTTTTCAGCAGGAATGTGGGGGGACGACTCAGTTCCGGCTCCTCCAGCACTGACTGTATGTAGTGGCAAGAGGTGCTGAGATGTGCTGCAGGGTCTACTGACGCTGGTTGCACTTGGGGATTTATTCTAGCTGGAGAAGATCTATTTTTGCAGAGGGGGGTCTATTGTTACTGAGGTCTATTGTTGCTGGTGGGGTTCTTATATTGCTGGGGAGTCAGCTGTTGCTGGGAGAGACCTACTGTTGAGGGAGGGATGGAGAATCTACTGATTGCTGGCTGTGGGGAAGTCTATTGTTGCGGATGGTCCATTGTTGTTAGAGGGATCTATTGTTGCTGGTGGAGGGCTATATTGTTACTGGTTGCAGGGGATCTAGTTCACTGCTTTTCTTATTATCATTACCAAATTCCATGCAAATTACTTAGCACCACAAAATTATACTTGGTTCTGTATTCTTTAAAAGGGGGTGGTACTGGGAGGTGGGTAGGGTATGGAACCAAGGAATGGTGCACGGAGGTGGGTAGGGGTGGAGAAAAGGGGTGACTTGGAAGGGGGGAGTTCTTGCACCAATTTCCTGAGAAAAAAAGCCCCGATTGTGGCTCACCAACCTCCACTACAACAGAGATCCACCACTATGCTTCATGGTAGGGATGGTTGACTTCTCTTCCTAGGTTTTGTTGCCTCCTCTCGAAAAACAGAACATTTATGGTTGTGACCCCATAGTTTATTTTGGTCTTATCTCTCCAGAGTATATTGTTCCTGAAGTTTTGAAGCTTCTCTGGGTGCAAAAATAGATCACATTATACAAACTCTGCTAGCGGTAAGTTAACTTATGAACACGTCCCTATATATTTCCAACCTGAGCTAGACACCTCTATGGTTTCTATACCTATGGGCAGCCAAATCTTTCCCTGCACCCTTTCTTACAAACAGCTCCCTGATGTTAGAGCAGGAACTTATCCTTTTGGATCTAACCCTGTACAATGGAATTCTGACCTTAAAGTGTTAAAGAGGAAGTAAACCCTGATGGGTTTACTTCCTCTTTGATTCCCTGCAAAGGTAAAGCATAATGGACTACTATGCATCGCATCGCATCGCATAGTAGTCCATTATGTGCCACTTACCTGACACAGGAGCCAGCGAAGTCACCGCTGTCCCCTGTAGTTCCGAGCGTCCATCTTCTTGGTGGGTCTCGCTGGTTCTGTGCTGTGATTCGCCGGAGCAGCGATGACGTCACTCCCACGCATGCGCACGGGAGCCGACACTCGCGGCATATCACCGTATAGGTTTAGAAGATATTTCTTGGACCTACAGTTAAGCCTTAATCTAGGGTTTACAACCACTTTAACTAAACCCAGTAACATGATAGTTCATCTGCCCATCCCCACAGTGCCCACAGCTTACAAATCTTCTTTTTTACATTAAAATACTGCCACTATATACCTTTTAACTGATCTGTATACCACAGTCACATGATAAACTGCAGGGTCTACCTGAGTGCTGAGTGTTTAGGTAGGAGGAGATTTCCACTATAGCCTGTGTCCTCATGCTCTTATGGGAAGAGGAGCATCCATCAATCAAGATGTGACATCCCACCCACTGTAATCTTTTTTTAGTTACTGTGCATGGAGGAGGAGGGAGGGACTGGGCTGTCATTTAGGATCTGTATCCCCAGGACGACGTCAGGTGTGACGAAAGGTACGTAGGGAGGAGCGACGTGCTGACGTCACCACGTCTACGCGGATCCCGGAAGCAACAGGCTGCTATAGAGAGCTGGCCGGCTTGATTTTTAATGCCGTTCTATTACAACTGAATTGTAAGTGCCATTTCATTCCTTTATTATATTCCCATGGGGACCTTTCCGAATACATGTATATATGAGGCTATCCATTTGCTGAAAACGCTGGAAGCACCGGTGCACCGCACAGAGACCCGAAGCGGAGTAATAAGCCACAGGCGCATCTGATCTCCTGTAATAGGAAATCATTTACAGCGGGTAAGAGGCAGTCCGTGTAGAGGTGGAGGCACTATCACTTTTTTCACCGTCTTGGATCAATCAGTGACTTTTTCACCAATTGTATGAGAGTGTTTATTATTTCTTTTCACAGGTTGCACAGTTATTAATTTGTGTATTTGTCACTTATTCAAGGTATTACCTTCGATAATTCACTATCGATCAGTGCAACTTGTATTTTAATTTTAAATCTGTATACACACCCACATGATATGTGCTTTCAATATCATGTGACCTGGCTAGCTCTGATCAACAAGGAAATGTTCTCTCCAGCAATAGAGACCAAACTGAACATGTGCAGCAGTACTACTACCCTCATCTGGCCTTGCCAGGAGAGACCCTGCAGGACGGGACGGGACGGGGGGGGGGGGGGGGGGATCTGTCCATACAGGATCAAAGAGTCTTTTTACACAATGCAGAGGATTAACCCTTTTAGTTCCACATTGAGTATACCAAGCATGCTATTCTGCACATCCAGACTGATTTTACCGTTGTGGGTTTAGTAACACTTTAATATTCAGCGGTGGCTGACTGGCAAGCTTGCACATTCTGCTTCCAACTGGCAATGCACAAACATGTTGTGTTGCTTCCTCCTCCTGTCACATTTTTCTGCACAGATTCTAATAAATGTATATAATAGCTGCTCCTTGCCTTTGGCGATGCACAGCTAGAGAGCTCCAAGTGCCTCGGATTATTTTCTAGGAACTGATTTCTATTTATGTACAACTGAAAGGAGAACACGGACAGCAAACTGACAATCCAAATTTAAAGCCTCGAGCATCACCTTTCATCGTGGATGTATTCTGTGCCCCCCAGACTGATGTGTAATGGGGAGCACAAGCAACAGAATTCTAATTGGAAACTAGCAGGACTTTAGGGGGGCAACAACAGAGTAGGGAGGGGGGTACTATTCCCGGGTACACAGCCTGAGCAGGAAAAGCCTGTCCCCCTCTGCCAGCACGTTGCAGAGAAGGACCCCTGCTCTGTGTGTGGAAGCAGCGGTCTCTCTGCAGAGGTCAGACACACCCCCTGCCGAATCAGAGCTAGAAGTCTTCAATAAGGAGGGGGCATGGGGTTTGCT